>NC_064774.1:33552412-33852412 GCF_011397635.1 Epinephelus fuscoguttatus
GTTGACTTGCCTGGTTTTGGCTAACAGAGGGTGGCATTGTTACCTCTTGCTGGGTCGGTTGAAGGGGGGCCTGGGCCTGTTGACTAGGTTGGTGGTCCACTGGAGAGGGTTCCTCCTCTTGAGGTGGCTCACTAGAGGGGCAATCAACCACAGGATTCAATGCACTTTTTAACAATGAACGATGGACATTTTTTACCCTGTCAGGATCATCCAAGGGGGCGATAGTGTACACTGACCCTCCCACATCTGGGGCCCTTAGCACTTTGTACACTACTGAGGCCCAGATGTCCTGGATCTTGCGGCGGCCTCTAAGTCCGACGTCTTTGAGATAGACCAACTGACCTTCTCTCAAGGGAACATCTCGCACCTGTTGGTCATGGTGTTGCTTACGCTGTGCTGCTGCTGCCTCCAAATGCCTCGTAGCACCCTCGAAAGCATGGCGTAGCCTGGTCTGGTGTTCCACAATCCAATCATGGGTGCTGCCGGCGACAGGTTCTGACACTCTGCCCAACAGAAAGTCAACAGGTAACTGAGGCTCTTGCCCAAACATTAGGAAAAATGGAGACTCACCAGTGGACTGATGTGTGGTGGTGTTGTAGGAGAAAATCACTTGTGGTAGGTAGCATGACCAATCCCTTTTCTTAGTCGCAGGCAGGGTGCGTAGGAGGTTGTGTAGGGTACGGTTGAACCTCTCACATTGGCCATTACCAGCTGGGTGGTAGGGAGTGGTGTGACTCTTCTCAATGCCATACATGCTGCAGAGTTGTTGTATGAGGTTGCTCTCAAAGTTCCGGCCTTGGTCAGAGTGGATACACCTGGTACACCAAACTTACAGAACCACTCATTAACCAACACCTTGGCCACTGTTGAAGCTCGTTGGTCATGGGTGGGGACTGCCTGTGTGTACTTTGAGAAGACATCTGTCATGACCAGAACATGCTCCATGCCATTTTTTGATGGCTCCAGCAAAGTGAAATCAACGGCAAGTATTTGATTTGGATGGGAGGCAAGCAGGTGACCCATATAGGCACGGGCAACAGGTTGGGTATCTTTAGCTACCTGACAACGTTCACACTCCTGACACCACTGCTTGATGTCATGGTGCATCCCCGGCCAGTAGCACCACTGATGGATCAAGTCAGTTGTTCGTTCGACACCTTGATGTCCATGTTCATTATGCAGCTGCTGTAGGACCTGGTTCTTGAGTGACACTGGCAGCACCAACTGAAGAACCTCTTCTCCTTTTGGACGACAGACTCTGCGATGCAGCACCCCATCCTTTTCCACTATCCGGTCCCACTGTTTGACCAGCATCAGAGCTTCCTTGGAGATCTGGCATCGTTCAGCTGCATCAGGGCCCTTCCTCCTGGTCCAAAACCTCAGGAAATCCTGGATGATGGGATCAGCTTCCTGCAAAACACGTAGGTCAGTTTGGGTGTGGCAAGGGAAAGCTGAGATGGTAGCCTGAGTAGCCTGAACTGCTTGATTAGCTCCAATGGCCTACTGCAGTGGTTCTGGAAGTAGAATGCCAGAAGCTGTGTAGTCTGATGCATTTGTACAAGCTGAATACTGCCGGGAGAGGGAATCTGCATTCTGATTACTTCGACCAGGCCTATACTTGATGGTAAAGTCAAATGCAGCCAGTTGTGCAGCCCAACGTTGCTCTGTAGCACCGAGCTTGGATGTAGATAGATGGCTGAGAGGGTTATTATCTGTGTACACCACACACTTCTGTCCCAGCAGATCTCTTTTCTGATCTCTAAATTTCTCGGTCATGGCCCATTTGAGGGCCAGAAACTCCAATTTCATTGAGCTGTAGTTGCTCATGTTACGCTCTGTAGGCCTAAGGCCACGACTAGCATAAGCTACAGGTCTGACCTTACCATCCTGTTCTTGCGAGATCACAGCACCCAATCCACTGTAGCTTGCGTCGACCTCTAGGATGAAAGGCAAGGAAAAATTGGCGTAAGCCAAAACTGGAGCAGACACCAACCTACTTTTGAGTTCTTCGAATCTGCGTTCACACTGCTCCGTCCATGCGGCAGGTAGACCCTGTCCAGAGGGTTTGCGGGATTTTGTGCCAGTCAGTTCTGCAACCAGGCGATGTAAAAGGGCAGCCAGCTTGGCAAACCCCTCAATAAAGCGATGGTAGTAGCTTGCAAATCCTAGGAAGGAGCGCAACTCAGAGACATGGTTAGGTCGCTGCCATTTGGAAACCACTTCAATTTTACCAGGGTCTATGGACAAGCCATTTCTGGATATGATGTGGCCCAGGTAGCTCACCTCTGGTCTGAAGAAGGAGCACTTCTCCAACTTTGCTTTGAGACCCTCTTGCTGCAAGCGGCCCAGCACAGCATCCAAACGCCCCACGTGTTCTGCTACAGTGGAAGAGAAAACAACAACATCATCCAAGTACAGCAACAATGATTGGCAGTGCTGATCCCCAAATATTCTTTCCATGAGTCTCTGAAAAGTACTTGGGGCATTGCACAACCCAAATGGCATCCGGTTCCACTCGAACAGGCCAAAGGGTGTGCAGAATGTCGTCTTCATCTTGTCCTTTTCTGTGACTGGTACTTGGTTGTACCCAGCAGCCAGGTCCAGGGTTGAGAACCAGCGGGCCCCGGAAAGGGCGTCAAGAGACTCTTCAATACGAGGTAAAGGAAATGCATCTTTTCAGGTTTTACTATTCAAGAGTCTGTAGTCAACACACAACCGAAGGCTGCCGTCCTTTTTCTTTACCAGCACAATGGGAGAGGCAAAGGGGCTACTACTTTCCCTGATCACCTGTGCCTCTAGGAGCTGATGGATGTGGGCCTTTGCTGCCTCATACTCTGAAGGAGGGATACGCCTATATCTCTGCCGTACAGGTACGTCATCCACTAGAGGGATATCATGGGAAATGAGATTAGTGCAACCTATATCTCCTTCATGTGCTGAGAAGACACCACTGTACTTGTGCAGTAGGGACCTGACCTGACACTGCTCCTGCTCTGAGAGTGCTGTCAAATCAACTGCAGCAATCTTGTCCTGCACTGAACTGCTAGCAGTCTGGGAGGAGACTGTGGCTGCTACCTCACCTTCTTCAAAACCTGCAGGTGAGCTCACAAGGTGAGCATGACTCAAGGTACCAAGAACAGTTCGGGGGTACAGTACAACATCCTGGGTCCCTACATTAACAATGGGGATGTAAACAGTACCTCTGTTCACACAAACCAGTGCTGGGGATGCTAGTAGGCCTGCAGGCAGCCCACTGCTAAGAGGCTCGAACAATGCATCTGCCAGGTGACGCTGGGAGCATGTGGCTGCTACAATTTTCATGGTACCCCCTGGAACTCTGCAGACCCTCCCTCCCTTCACCTTCAATCGACCTGAATGATCAGGAGGGGCATTAGCCTGGACCTGGTGACATTTCTGGAGAGCCTGCTGAATCGGGACAGGAGCCTGCAACACAGAGGGTAAGTTAAAGAGGGCTGGACCATGCTGTACAAACAACTCCCAGTAACATTCCTTGATAATGTTCATTCCTAGCACACCAGGTACTGAGGACATGCTGTCTGGGGGATCCCTGACCACCATTACTCCCCGTTTTACAATTACTTTCCCACAAAGCTGCACATCCAACTCAAAGTAGCCCACATATGGTATGGCTAGCCCATTAGCAGCACTTAGCTTCAACCAGTTACAAGAGCGGAGTTTTTCTTGGCCCCAAGGTTCAAAATGCTGTTTAAAGAAACTCTCAGTTATGGTTGACACCACTGACCCTGTATCAACCAGACATGGAACCCACACTCCCCCCATCAATATGGCCATGTTTGGGCAAGCTGCCACCAAATTCTCAGGAGCATCTATGGCAGAATCTGAGCCTGAGGAGCCCCCACCTGAACTTTGGCTCAATGGTTCAAGGGGTGAAAGTTTCCCTGGTTTGGAAAACTGTGCCTGTCATTAGAACTGGAGGGTGCTGCTACAGAAGCTGGCTGGGGCCTTGCAGCTATATACTCGCCCTTACATTCCCTAGCAAAGTGGCCAGGTTGTTGGCACCTTCTACAAATGACAGTTTTTGGGCGCTGGTTTGGCTGAACTCTAGGGACATGGTTAAGGGCTGCCAGACTTCTGGTGAGCTGATTTAACTGTTCTTGCTGGTTCCTGAGAATCTCCTTCAGTTCACCTAGCTCGGAGCTAAAGGACGAACTGGCTTCCTTACTGTAGCTGTGTGGACCTCCCTGAACTGTATGCTGGAAACCGAACACAGAGGGGACAGAGTGACTTCTACCCCTCCCACCCCCTGGCATCCCTTCTTGTTCCCACCTAATGGCCTCTCCGCGGACAGTTATCAAGGTGGCAGTAGGGTGGCTTCGGACAAATTGCTTAAGTTCTCTTCTTAAGTTACAATCAGACACATGTTCAACGAATTGATCTCTGAGTAACACATCCCTATTCACTAGACCATTAGGGGCCTTTTTAACAACTTTGTCCATTAGGCACATTAATGCATGAGAAAATTCTTGCAGTGTTTCACCCTCTTGTTGCTTCCTTGAAAAGAAATCTTCCTGCAGAGACACATAAGATCTGGTACACCCATACAGTTCTTGTAAGATAGCCAAAATCTTATCTGGGTCTTCCCTTTCTTCCTGAGACCGGTACTTAATCTCTTCTCTTGCCTCTCCCTCTAAATGATCGAAAATAAACAGTGCTCGTTCAGCTGATGACAGATGCCTAGCCCATATACAAGCCTGGATCTCTTCCACCCACTCAACAATGCTTAGACCAGTTTTACCTCTAAACATGGGGCATTTCCGGTCTCTAGGAAGATAAATCAGTCTCTCGGTTACTGGAACGTTGACTGGGGGGTGTGCAGGGGCAGAAGAGCCTGATGATGCGACACTGGTCCCAGGCTGGTTGGCTTCTTGTTCCTGCCGCATCCGTCGATTCTCAGCTTGCAGCTGTGCAACCAAGTCTCTTAACTGGGAGAGTTCCTCCTCCATTAGGAAACAGAAGAAGAGGTCAACAGAGTACTGGCTTACAGATCAGGGATCCGTCGCAGACCTACTGCTGTTTTGCCCACAAACACAAGCCTATACAACACAAATAACAAACCAACTGGGTTGCAAAAGAAAGAAAAAAAAGTATACGTATCTGCCTGTACAGAACCCTGCCGACAACGCCAAAAATGTGGCGGGGTGAGGTGAAGGAGGTCACCAAGTAGTATGAGGGGGAAAACCAACAACGCCACCTGGGGAATTGCACCCCAGGAAATACCTCAAAAATATTAACGTTTGGAAGATTAGTAAGGCACACAGATTCGTTCTGAAACAGGACAGAGACGTATTGTTTGAATAAATGAATTATTTATTGAAAATCAAAATAAACAGGCAGGGCTGGAACTGCAAAGGAAGAGGGAAAAATTAACGAGTCAAAAATAAAGCAGAATCAACAAACACTGAAAGGAATTATAAACATTTTTATTACAATATGGTCTAAAAAAAGAGGCCTTAACAAATCCAATCTAAAAAACCAGAGATGTGGTAAAATATCTAAAAAACTCAGCCCAACATAACCTAAATAAAAGAGTGAGCAGAGGCCATCAGTGGGGAGGCAGACTACTATGGAGGGGTGCCTAAAGGTGCCACCACTACTCACCTCAGTGAAACACAGCAAACCTCACAGCAAGTCTCACAGCAATCTTGAGAACAATCGTGCCCCGGTGCCTTTACTTACATGCAATGTGTAGGAACCTCACCCGGGGTGCCTAGCCTCCCCAACAGAATGGTGCTCCACTTCACTAAAAGAAAAATACTAATAACAAAATTTACAAATACAGCAACCCAAATGTTTTAATATATTCAAAGAAATAACTCAATAGGATGCAAAAGCAAATAGGAATAAGAACAAACCACTGCTACCTTCAGCCTTACTACCAGTACAACAAACAGCAGCCACCTCACACAGGAACCAGCAGCCAAAAAGAAAAAGCATGTGCTCACTCGCCCCTTATATAGGCTGGCTGTGATTAAGGGGAGTGGTTACTGCAGAGTGGAGTCTGGAGGTGCGTTCACAAGCGCTACTTGACTGTGTCAGGTGCTATACCCCACTACAGACTCAACAATGAACTGATTAGTTTTTGGTGGTCAAAGGTCAAGGTCACTGTGACCTTGTCTGTCTCCTTCTCATGAATGCAATACCTCAAGAACATCTTGAGGGAATTTCTTCAAATTTCTTACAAACATCCACTTGGACTCAAGGATGAAATGATTAGATTTTGGTGGTCAAGTGTCAGAGATCAAGATCACCATGGCCTTGCATCCATCTCATTCTTGTGAAGGAGATATTTCAGGCACATCTTTCAAGAATTTCCTCAAATTTGGGACAAACGTTCACTTGGATTCAACAATGAACTGATTGGATTCCAATGATCAATGTTCATGGTTAGTGTGACCTTGCACCTGTTTTATTATTGTGAATGTGATATCTCAACAACACCTTAAGAGAATTGCTTTAAATTTGACACAAAAGTCCACTTGGACTGAGTAACCTGATTAAAATTTTGTAGTAGAAGGTCAAAGGTCAAGGTCAGTGTGGTGTCACAAAATGTTTTGGGGGCCATAATTCAAGGACTGATATGTTAAATATTACAAAACTTCACACAAATGTCTAATAGGATAAAATAATGAAATTATGACATTTTATATCCAAAAGGTCAACTTCACTGTATCATCATAATATTCTACATAAAACACCTCTGGCCATTTCTTAATGTTATATCTCAAGAACACAGCTGAGAATATTACTGTCAGGTATTGTCCCCCCTCTATTAAATATGAAAGGAGGCTGAAAATCACAGGACATGTCTGTTCTGATGATACAAGTCAGCGGAAAGTAATGGGTTTGTGTGCGCAAAAGACGCTACATCTGAACACACCCCATGCACGCACAATGCTTTAACCAAGGTGGCGGCCAAAATCACCCAGGTGGCCCACCCTTGTCTTAGATAGGCAGGGAAAACCTTGTCATCTTTATATCCGAAATAGTTCCATATTTCAGATGTTGACCTTCTTTTGGGGACTAAATCCTCCTTTACCGTTTCTCCCTCTTACATGTCGCTAATTTTCAGTGTGTGACTGCAGCGTGTGCATGAGAGGGAGAGGCTGCTGAGTGCTCAGAGAGGGAAAGACAGAGAGACAGAGGCGAGTGGGGCTAAACAAAAGTTTACATGTTCTAAAAAAAGAGAAAACATTGCATGTCCTGCGATGTGACTATTGCACATGCGCACATCGCGATGGCGATGGCGATGTTCAAACGATATATCGTGCAGCCCTATTTCATGCACATCTCCCCCCTGGCAGCACATTAAATCTATGCAATCAGCACAGAGTCAAGGTGGACACCCAAGATTAGCGTCACCATTTCAGTATGTGACCAAATGTCTCCCGTTCTGATGCTGAGATATGAAGTTGAATAGTGGCCAAAAAAGTGTTGTTGTACAACATTATGTTGTCACAGTGAAGGTCACCTTTGACATGTCATCACTTCTTTAATCCTATTAGACATTTTTGTGCACTTTTTTGTTTAGCATATGAATTCTTGCAGTTTGGCAAAAAACATCTTTTGTGAGGTCACACTTACCTTGACTTTTGACTTTCAACCACCAAATTCCAAGTAGTTCATCGTTGAGTCCAAGTGGATGTTTTTTTTTTTCCGGAGGGAATTCCCTGAACGCGTTCTTGAGATATAATTTTGAAGAGAATGAGGCAGACAAGGTCACAGTAACCTTGACCGTCGACCACAAATTCTAATCATTTCATCCTTGAGTTCAAGTGGACCTTTGTACCACATTGGATGGAATTCCCTAATGTGTTCTTGAGATATGTCATTCAGGAAAATAAGATGGATGAGGTCACAGTGACCCTTTGATCTTTGACCACCAAAATCTAATCAGTTCATCGTTGGATCCAACTGGACAGTTGACAATTTGAAAAAATTCCCATAAGGCATTCTTGAGATGGACAGACATATGGATGGATGTACAGACACACAGACAAATGGACAGATGGATGGACGTACAAATATATGGATGGACAACCCGCAAACTAAATGCCTCCTGCCACATAAAAGAACTGTAAGCTACAGGTTCTTATTGATGAGATGCAGAGCCATTCCTTAAAACTTCAGGCAGGAATTTAAACATGACAGAGAGAAACCATATATTTTGGGATTTATGCAGCTTTCCATTAACAAGGGTTGGAGCTGGGAAAGACGTCACATCTGAGTTGATTGTGTTCTAGTACAACAAGTTGGAAAACCAGTTAAGGTTTTGTGAGCCATATCAGGTGATAATAAGACATTAAGCTGTATTTTAAAAAGGTCTAATAAATAATCCTCAAATGTAACAACAAATTAGTTAATTACTAGTTTCCTGGTCACATAATCAATCAGTCAATCAGTTTTATTTATAAGCCCAATATCACAAATCACAATTTGCCTCACAGGGCTTTACAGCATACGATGTAAACGATATGTCCTTTGGACCCTCGTAGCGGATAAGGAATAACTCCCCCAAAAAAATCTTAAACGGGGAAAAATGATGGTAGAAATCTCAGGAGGGATCCCTCTTCCAGGACGGACAGACATGCAATAGATGTCGTAACAGATCAACATGATAAATTAACAGTAATCCATATGACACAATGAGACAGAAAGAGAGACAGCTACAGAGAGAGATGCAGGACAGACAGTAGCTTACAACAACATTAATAAAAGTAATAAAATTATAATTATAGTCACAGCTATTGTGGTACAATAAGTTGGAAGTATATATTAATATATGATAATGCATAAGTAGAAGTAGAATTATGACTAATGGTAACAGCAGCAGCAGGAGGCATCAGGCAGGACCACGGCAGCAACACAACCACACACGTCACACTATGCAGGCACTGCTGCGATATAAGTTAAGTCCCTGCAAATAGCACAGAAGCACCAAGATGCTATTTGCTTGGCAGTGCAGTTAGGGGTGCATTTCACCCTTTGTGGGTGCTTTGAGAATTACAGAATTTCTTTTTGTCTTATTTGTGCAGGTTTGCACAATCCTTTAGTAATTATACTCCACTGTGTGTAAAAACTGAACTGAAATTGTGACTCTGATTCGATGATGATTCGACCACCAAATATTGCCTTATTAGGAAGGAATGTCTCTGCTGAAGTTATGTGATAGGGGGCCGAATAAGGGCTATAAGATACACAGTCAGAGACTCCCCCTGTACTTCTGCTCTGCTTTTCTCTGCTCATCGTCTACTCTCGCTCTCCTCTCCAGGCCATCTAACCTCGTTGCTCTATTCCTCAAATCTGCTGCAGCAGGTGAGATGTACTTTGTTCCATCTATTGTTCCAGCTATAGTCCCAATTATTGTAACATCATTGAATACATAATAAATGCACTATTGAACTGTATTGATTGGTCTGTCTTTATCATTTGCCACCACACTCTCATAGAATATTTTTGGATGATATCCTAGGAAAAATGCATACACAACAGTTTGTATGATATCCTACGAATTTGCGCCCCAGGAATTATGTTACATTCTTGAGGTACAGTTACGTAACTAACGTAAAGTTACAGAGGTTAGATTTAGGCAAATAAACAGCCTTAGAGGGCATAAAGGTGCTGCTAGTGAAGATCAAAGCTCCATCACACTCTTGATGGTTCCAACAGAGACACAGAGTCTTACAGTAGCTGATGGTTAGCTCTGGACGCACTTTTAGGTTCTTATTTATTCATTCAGTTTTGACCTAGTTAGACTTCCACAGTCTGGCTGTAGTAAAGCGTAGATGTGCTGGCAGCTTCAACATTTCTATAGCAGGGGTCTCTAATCCATTTTTCTCTCTCACTTAGCACAGATTGTGTGTTTGATTGTGTGTATGTCTTGTATGTCCATGTGTATATGAAGGCATGTGTGTACACAACACCCTGCTTCTTACCTGTGCGACTCCTGGCTGATTTATCTGTGTGATGCTTTCCAGTGTGTGAGCAGCACTAATTCCACCCTGCTGTTGTCTTGTCATAGCGTATATGATGTCAGCAGTGTGTATGTTCACTCTTTAGTGTTGTGTGGAGGGTTTGTCATTATGACTGACCTCACATTTGTGTTGACAGTTTTTCAAATAACTGACAACTCTGGACCTGGTCTTTGGACTTAGCCTTGAGTTTGGATCCTGTCCCAGAGAGACAGATTGTTGGCTGAAGTGGCCAAATGTCGCTGTCCCTCTCTGTCTGCCCTTTTCTCTGCTGTCTCTCTGTTTCCTATTTTAATACTGCGGTGGAGGCACTTTGTCTTTATTTGTTTGGATGTGATGACATCTCAAATAAACACAAAATATGTGTGTTTATGATCGGGGTTTCACTTCTCAGAAAGTCAGAGATTTTTTTCACTTTGTTTCTTGCATACTTGAAATTTATCAGGCATTACTCTGTGTTGCCCTTCTCAGTCATGCTGTGTGAGCGGGTAGAGAAAACATTTTCACTATGTTTCAGACGTGCCACCTTTAAGCTGAGATAATACTCCAGTCTGAGAGAGGGACATCTAGTCATGATGAACTTTAGATGCATTTAATAGCCATGAAGATGGAAAAGTCAAATAAATAATCCCCAAATGTAACAACTTATTAGTTAATTACAAGTTTCCTTCATGGATAACTCTGGTCACATTACCTGGATTTGAGTTATACTTTAGTTACAAATTAATAAGGGTGTAAATCACTGGTTTCATCACAAAATGATGTCATATTGATTCTTTGGACAACGATACGGTATTTGTCGATATCACAAAGTTTGTCAGGGGCCTGCGATCAATATGAGACAATATTACATTTTCATTTAAAACAGAAGGGTTTAGGTTACAGGAAAAGCTGCCACCTCTTTCTTCTTTGCTTTTGGCCATTAAAAACAAAAACAACACAAAAATAATGTAAATAATGATGAACTGTTATAGTAATGTTTACTTTAAATTGACTCCACCAGCACATTAAACAGCAAATAGGATAAATTAACCTTTAAGGCTGTCTGTTAGAAACTGGGTTTCATTTTAACCCAAACCATCATCTTTTTAATAATACTTAAGGGTTATCTGGCTTAAAACCTCGAACTTCTTCCAACAGCCATAAAAGATGGATTAACAGCAAGATCATTTATCAAAAGTATAGATAAATGGGACAAAAGTCTACAACATATTCATACCTGTTCCATAGATGCTAGGCAATGCCTAATACAGTTTAAGGTGCAGCACAGGTTAAATTATTCGAAATCCAAACTCAATGAAATATTCCCCAACATCTCCCCTCTCTGTGATAAATGCCAATTCCAGGAAGCCACTTTAGCCCATAGCTTTGTACTTTGCCCCAAGATAGAAAGTCTTGGGACCAAAATATTCAGCATCTTTTCCACTATACTAACAATCCCTCTGGTACCAGCTCCAGAGATGATTATATTTGTAAGATCGGAAGCTTTTAGAAAGCTGACTACTTCTCAACAACACTTTATCTCCTATGGGCTAATAGGGGCTAAAAAGCTCATACATGGATCACAGAACTTACCGATACACTCCACATAGAGCAAAATAGGTTTATCTTAAATGATAAACTGAAGAAATGTGTAAAGATTTTGTCACAATTTGTTTCTTTTCTCGAAGAACACACAAAATGAATACAAATTCAAGAACTACAAAAAGTACTGGGCAGATGGGCGACTGGGTGGTCTAAAGGGTTTCTTTTGTTATGTTTTCTTTTTGTTTTTTATTTGTTTGTTTTATTAATATTTTGTCTTGTCTATTTGTTGTGGGTATTTGTGTTTGGCTATTTGCTGTCCTCTCTCTCTTCCCCCTACGTTACGTTATGTCATGTCGTGGTAAAACTTGAAACAGTTTCATTTTCTGTACGTATGTCAAGCTTTTTTCACTGATGCTGCCAATAAGAATATTTGAAACAAGATCACTCAACAAAAGTATCAAATTCAGCTCAGTACTAACTGCAAATGTTCATAGACAAAACAATTGTTTTTTTGCCATTTATCCATCATTAGATTACACACATTTACATTATATAAATTAGCCTAGCACCTGGCAGACTTTTCATCTACTCATAACTTAACAAAGTACATGTATCATTTTTAGGCGGCATGGTGGTGTGGTGGTTAGCACTCTCACCTCACAGCAAGAGGGTTGCTGGTTCAATCCCGGGTGTGGGAGCCCTTCTGTGTGGAGTTTGCATGTTCTCCCCGTGTCAGCGTGGGTTCTCTCCGGGCACTCCGGCTTCCTCCCACAGTCCAAAGACATGCAGATTGGGGACTAGGTTAATTGATAACTCTAAATTGTCCATAGGTGTGAATGTGAGCGTGAATGGTTGTTTGTCTCTATGTGTCAGCCCTGCGATAGTCTGGCGACCTGTCCAGAGTGTACCCTGCCTCTCGCCCGATGTCAGCTGGGATAGGCTCCAGCCCCCCCGCGACCCTCAAGAGGATGAAGCGGTTAGAAGATGAATGAATGAATGAATGTATCATTTTTACTTTTTCTTACTTATTTTACTTTAAGTCACTGCACCTCCCGACAGAACAGCATGGTTGAATTTCAGCCTGCATGCATATGTTTTTTAGTCTGACAGTGTTAAAAGAAAGGAGCAAATGTTGTTGCTAATGTGTTGCTGCAAGAAGTAAGCGGAGTGAGGTGTTCGTTCAGGCGAGTAACATCACATTGAGCTTTATCTTGTAACGGCATTGTTTACATACACCATGTGCTCTGTCTGTTGACCTGTATTTTCTCCGAAATCCAAAATATTTCCACACTGCTAATTTATTGCCGAGTAATATGCAATAAATTGCATTGTAGAGGAGTCTCTAAAGGGATAATAAGAATTCTTGTTCACTGGTATGCTCATCAGTCTGTGCACTTTAGCTGGGGGGTTTCCTGTATCGGACCCATTTCATGTTAGTAACAGAGTTCAACAGAGTGGCATTTTGTCTCCTTTTCCTTTAAATGTATACAGGGATGACTTACTATTAAATGATGGCTCTGCTCCAGCAGTTACAATCAATGCAATGCAGAATTAATTTTGTTATTGCTTACACCTGTGTTTAACATGTCAACGTGTTTGCAATGAAGAAGGTTCGTACTAGTTAAGATTCACTGCACACCTCATGCCACACTTTGAATGAGTCCTTTGTAATATGACTTCAACATATCAGCCATTTAGACTTCATTCCACAGCTCTCAGTATTAGTCTTGAAACACAGTATCAGACAACCTGTATCTTCAAGGTCGAGGAGATAGGAATAGAAACCATCACCCTCAGTCTACTGTTCTCTGATCTCTGGATCTCTGACCTCAGCCCTGTAATATCCCAACACCTTCACTTGACAGCAACATTAATTCACCATTTAAGTATGGTCCACACGTCTGAGGTCTCGAAAAACTAATTCAAGTCTGTCTTTGCCTCTGCTGGAAAGGAAGAAATCAGCTGTGTAGCGTTCTAAGATGGGTTTGTACTTAAAGTCCAACCGAAGTAAAAAAATAAATAAATAAATAATGAAATGAGAAAGAGTGAGAGTGGCATTATCTATTCTCTATTACATCAAATAAATCATTTTAAACTGTATTTATAACCCCAGTTTTCAAAAAAGTTGGGACCTTGTGTAACACCGAATGATTTACACATCTCTTTAGTCCTATATTCAATTGAATACAGGACAAAGACAAGATATTTAATGTTCAAACTGATAAACTTCATTGTTTTTTGTAAACATATGCTCATTCTGAATTTGATGCCTGCAACACCTTTCAAAATAGTTGGGAGAGGAACTCATCGAATCAGGACCTTGTGAATCGAAATTAAATCAACTGAGGAAATCAGTGGTGATACCCAGCCCTAGTGGGCAAACAGTCCATTATTTGCCAATGTGTGATGTCACTGAACCAGGAAATTTGTGTGTCCACCACAACAAAAGATCCCAACTGACCTTTTATCTGCACTGTTTCCATTAGGGCAGGGTATCACCGCTGATTTCCTGAATCGATTCGATTTTGATTCACAGGGTCCTGGATCAGTTCTGTTCGATTCAGTTGGAGATATTTCAGTTACAATACCAAATTCTGCAAGAAAGTGAAAGAGTTTTAGGCAATAAAATTTACTGTTGTCAGGTTTAGGAAAAGAAACATGGAGAGGACGTACCTTAAAATGAGTGTAAAGTCCACAGTGAAAGTCCGTTGCTCTGTGACCCATTCACCACCCAACCTTCCTCCTCACAAGTGCTCAGGACATGAACAGCTCCATCCACCAAGCTGTCAGGAAACAGAACTCTCCCCTACCCCTCAGTGAAGTGAGGCACTGCAGCGTGACACACACAAAACACAGCCAGGAATCCCCCACTCCACCCACCCCCACAGACTCTGGTTACCTATACTAACCATATTACACAAAGAGCACCAGCCACTTTAAACAGACTACCAGAACTCACTCATATACTCATTCACCATTTACTGTTCTTGTCTGTTATGCAAGCTGCCATTCAAATTGTTGAATATTTGCACATCTGAATTGATTGTGGTGACATCTTTGCAATACTTGCTCTTATTTATTTTGTATGATCACTTCTATTTTATACTTATCCCTTTGCACTGTCTGCATTGTGGGTCAATTCATAGTGAAAGATTATGCCTGCATAACTGTAGAATTGACAACATAGCCTCTTCAGTATAAGAACACAGTGTATTTATTTCACAGCTCTGTTTGGGTTGGTGAATTAGGAGACAAAGCTTTAGTTGTTGCCCTCACTAAGCCAGTCTACTCTTAACCAGATACATACTACCACCTTGCCCAAAGCTGTGTTGACAACGGGGTCATACTGCGTGTTAAGTAACCGTTGATGTTTTGTGCTTTTTGGATTTACCCTGAAATTATGATACTCTAAAAGCTGTAGGGTAAAACTAACCTCTCTCACGATGGTCTAAACCCAGCTCACGTTCCCTATTTGTGAGTAAACAAACCAAGGCTTTGTGAATTATGCTTCACAATGATAGGAAGAGCAGACAACGAAGGTTACAAGCCCACCCAAACCCTCCTTGTCAAGTGCTGATGTGTCCATAGTGAGTGAGTAAACCAACTTCATTGCTTGCTTTGAGGCATTTGGCAGCCAACAAGCAAAAACTGCTTAATGGATGGGTAGGTGCACCTTTCAAACCTATCACCCTCTCTGAGCATGATGTCAGGAGGGCTTTCAAGTGTGTGAGCACTAGTAAAACAGCAGGACCGGATGGTATCATAGGGTGGATCTTCAAACTATGTGCTGACCAACTACCACCGGTGTTCACAATAATATTTTACTTTTCACTAGCTCAGTCTGTTATGCCCACATGCTTCAAGAAGTCCATCATTCCTGCGCTCAAGTAAACAAAACCAACCTGCGTGATTGACTAGCACCCAGTGACTCTCGCCTCTGTATTGATGAAGTGATTTGAACAGGGTTTTCCCTGCATAGAAAATATTTTGGTGGTTGCCAAAGCCGTTTTAGCCCTCCGCCAATGGAAAATCCCCTCTGCCAAAGAGGGGTGTGGGGGGAAGGGAGGAAAAAAAATTTCAAATTTCAGCGCAACCACTCATAGTTCAATCACCGTGGTTTGGACCAATAACGAGAGCCTGGTGATGCGACATTAGACCAATAATAATCGAGTTCTTTGATTCATCAAAGATCAAAGTAATGTGCTGAGCCCCACACTTCGCGTCAGCTCAGAATGCAGGTGCTGGTGCATTCACTGCCTGCCTGGTGACAAGCGAGATTATGTTTAGGTCCTGAGGTGCTACTTACAGTAACATAACGGGTTTATACAACTCCACTGCTGTCTGTCTCTGCTGTGCTGCACACACTGAGGGCTTAGGCCCACAGCGCTGAGAAAGAGCAGAGGTGCAGCGAGATGGCAACAATATTCAGACCAAATCAAGTGGTGGAGTACAGCCTCAGTGTTGAGCGGAGTGTGTTGGGGTGTGGGTGTGTTTGTGCTTAAGAACATTACCACTGTGGAACAATCAGAAACTAACGTTTTATTGTTCTGATTCACCAGCTCTCTTCACTCACTGTCTAGCTCGCTTGTCCACAGTTGCTGGCTCTCTCTCTCTTTTTCTCTCGTCTTCTTTAAAATGAGTCAGTTTTACGACTCATCGTAATGTTATCAAACGAGGAGAAATGTCCTCCCCTCGTCCCAATTAGTCAAAGCTTTTAGTCTGTCACCCTTTTCTCCACCTTCGATCATGCCTGGACTGGCCCACGGGAGAACCGGGGAGTTCCCTGGTGGCCTGGCCCGCAAGTGGTCTGTTCTGGCCTGCCTGTCTTTTTTTTTTTTTTTTTTTAAGGCACGCTTTGCAGTGCAGGCTGCGCAGCGCAGGTGGCCGTGCCTGCTGGCAGAGAGCCCGCCCGCTGTCAGAAATGATAGGTGCTTGTCAGCATTTGTCACAACGATTGGTCAAAAATGTTTTTTTGTTTTGTAGATTTAAGACGTGATTAGTTTGTTTCGCTTTCCGCCCACGCCCGCCCCCATATCAGTGCGCCTGTAAACTGAAAGCAGCTTGGTTGTGGAGAGTGAGGTGGAGCAGAGAGCAGAGGGTGTGTACATGTGCCAATAGGTTACAGCTGTAACTTTGAAACACAAATTGAAACAGAAGTGTGTGATTGTTTTAGTGTTTAAATTAAAATCTCACTAAAATTTGTGTGATTTTGACCTGCCTTTGTCTTTCATTTGGTCATTGCAGTATCTTTGAAGACTGAAAAAGGGAATACTATGTTGATGACTACTGACCAATACATAGAAACATTTTAATTATTTCACCTTTGTTTTTACATGGTAGTGAGAACATTGCTACATTGCTTATTTTACTGCACAAAATATTTGGTAGGTCTTCCTGGGTCAAAAATACCTCCACAGGTGGGTTGCAGCACAGGCTGAAACAGTTTGGGGACCCCTCTGAAGGACAGGCTCTTATCTGTCTAAGTTCAAAAGTTTTCAATATCTGTCTAATGTTACTGAAATAAGATCAGATAAGTTGAAGTTGCTGCTGACTTATATTTTTACTTGTCTTACTTTTGCATTGAATATGGGTGTTGCCATATTGATTATGATAAGCTGACATCAAAATGATTTGCTGACAAAATAATACAATCATGTTGTTTAGTTCAGCATAATACCCATTCATATAGGAGTCCTGGTTTATTGAGGGGCACATTTGGTGAGGGAAAAGCACTGGACTGGAGGACTATGAGTAGGGTTACTGTTACAGTTGTGTTAATAGAGTTGTTGTGTGGGGCGACATGATGATGTGGTGGTTAGCACACAGCAAGAGGGTTGCCGGTTCGATCCCGGGCGTGGGAGCCCTTCTGTGTGGAGTTTGCATGTTCTTCCCGTGTCAGCGTGGGTTCTCTCCAGGCACTCCGGCTTCCTCCCACAGTCCAAAGACTGGGGATTAGGTTAATTGATAACTCTAAATTGTCCATAGGTGTGAATGTGAGCGTGAGTGATTGTCTGTCTCTATGCGTCAGCCCTGCGATAGTCTGGCGACCTGTCCAGGGTGAACCCTGCCTCTCGCCCAGTGTCAGCTGGGATAGGCTCCAGCCCCCCCCCCAACCTGTAGATATTTATAGAAGTGAGAGTTTGGAAGGTTAAACATTTTTGAGAGATTTTCTACCCCTTTATTTGTGATCATCTGGCAAAATCTAATCAATCCTTTATCAGCCCATATTCTAAATGAGTCATCTATCATGCTAGGTTGTCTGTTGTAATTTCTCTCGGACAGACCAAGTCTTTTTGGAGTTGTTTTGTTCGTGTGATTTTTACCCAAGCTCTTATAGGTTTTTTATATATTATCTATTTTTAGTGCTGACCCAAAAAATTCGAAGCTTGGAAGCTTCGTTCGATGGCACGGGATAAAACGCAACACCAACCCCCACCAGTCCGATACTGACAACGAGCGCACTCAGAGCTGGCAGACATGTCCAAGAGGTCATCAGATGTGTGGTTGCACTTTAAAATATGTCCCGACAACCCCCAGAAAGCAGAGTGCCAGATTTGCCAAAAGCAATTGGCATATCACAACTCAACAACAAATTTGGGAAGTCACTTGAAAAGCGTAAGTAGTAATTAAAAAAGAAAAAATCTCTGACAAGGAAATAGAAAGCCCGACGCACAATGGAGACCTGCTATTATCCTGCTTGAACACAGACCACTAAATTCTTTCAACAATGTGACTCAAAATAATGATAAAATAGATTTTATTGATGTAAAATATGCATTTTCCAGTTCCACCGGTCCACTCTGAGTCTGGTGTTTTTTTACCAATATTGTATTGTTTACTTTGGTAAATACAAGTTCATTCAAATGTTTCTCCATTTGTAAAGGCCAAAACACACCGGCGGCGTCATATGACGGCGTTGTTTAGTAAAGGTTAATGCTTTTTTGATGTTTTCCAATTCAATTTGATCGAACTTTTTTCTAATTTGTTTTACTTCATTTAAAGTCTGCATATTTGTATTCTTTTAATGTTCACTTTGAATTCTTTTTAAGGATTCAAATAATTATTTTTTTCTCTTTCTTTTTACTTTACCTTGATAATAATAATAATTCATTTTATTTGTAACACACTTTTCATAAAAAACAAGTGCAGTGCAGATATGCTATGCTAAGAGTTAAAAACAGACAACATGATAAAATCAATCAAAAGGCTTTAGTAAAAAGGTGAGACTTTAGGTTGCATTTAAAAGCATCCACAGTCTGTGGTGCTCTCAGGTGGTCAGGGAGAGCATTCCACAGTCTGGGAGCAGCTGAGCAGAAGGCCCGGTCTCCCATGGTGCGGAGTCTGGTCAAGTAGGTGATGCAAGCATAATCATCTCCCCTCGAATTACTGCTTTGGCCCCCTCCCACACCACGATGGGGGAGACCTCTCTATTATCATTAATCTCTACATATTATTTTATTACTTTCCTAATTTTATTCTTAATGTTAGCATCATTCAACAGTGAATTATTAAGTCTCCATATTGTAGAACTTTTTCTATTCCTAAGTTTAATTTCATGGATATTATTGCATGATCTGATACTGCTAAAGCACCAATATGACATTCTACTACCTTTTCTAAATCTGTTTAAACTTAAAGAAGTAATCTAGTCTAGAGTATTTATTATGAGCTGTTAAGTAGTATAATCTTTTTTTTTATTAGGATATAATTTTCTTCAGACATCTAAGATCAGTCTCAAATTCTACTCTTTTTAAACTGTGCTGACAGTCTAGTTTCGGATTCATGACCAGATTTAAATCCCCTCCCATGACCAATGTCCCCTTTGCTTCTAAAATAATCAAGTCTATTATTTTAGATATAAGATCAGTTCCTTGTTCTGCTGGCCTATATACATTTAGTAGTGTTATTTCAGTGTGATCTAATCTCCCTTTAACTAGTATATATCTCCCATCTTTGTCTACAATTGTTTTTTCCCTGTGGAAGGGGATGCTACTCTTGATCAGTGTCGCCATGCCCCTCCTTGCAGAATGAAAAGAGGATGAGTACACCTGAGCATTTGCCAGTCTTTCTAATTTCTTATGTTCCTCTTTTGAAAGATGTTTTTCCTGAAGGAATATTACATCTCCTCCCTCTCTTTTCATCCTTAATAAAACTTATTTTCTTATGGGGTTATTTATGGCCAATCACATTTAGTGAAGTTATTTTAATTTCCTGTGTGATAATCTTTCTTTTTTTAAAAATGTTATAGGTAGATTCATTTTTTCTTTTCTCACAATCTTTCCAGGCCCACAAACAAAACTGACCAAGAACAAGACTAAAGAAGTAAACCTAAGATGAAAAAAAAGTTAAAGAAAATAACATAAAATGGCTTCCAATGGTGCCACCCCCATCCTTGGGTAGCTTTGAGTGGTTTTCCATGTGTCTCCCATCACATGGATCCTAGGGTCTATTGCTGGTTGAGACCCTTCCCTTAACAAAATGATAAGGTTTTGTCGTTTTCTCTTTTTTCCCTTTTTACACTTTTACTTAATAGAGTTTACAATAGTTTTTAGAAAGTAATATATTTATGTCCGGTAAAGTTCCATTCAAATTGAATAAGGGTTAGGGTTATAGATAACAAATAAAAAAATAAATTATCATAAACGTGGCACAGAAGGGACACAAAGGCTCAATTCTTCCCCGGTTTGACAAAAGCAAGGTTTATTACAAAAGACAGGCAGGGATCGGTACACAGAGAATCAAACAAGACGGGCTAAGGTATCCAAATCGTGAGGCAAAAGCTAGATCAATGACAAAACTGTGATTACCGGCAAGACGAGACAAGAAAGAGTGCTGGGACGAAGACTGTGACGTACAACGAACTGGCAACAAGACGGGAAGACATGAGGATTAAATACATGAGGTGATGGGGGTGATGAGACACAGCTGGGGAGGAACAATCAGGAAACAGGTGTGACAGTGCCAGACAGGAAATAAAACCTAGGGAGACAAGGAGAGACAGGTGAATCTTCAAAATAAAACAGGAAGTACAGGACAAGACTCAACATGAACACGAAATGGGTAACTTAACTATCTGAAAACAGGATCATGGCATAAATATTTCTATAGGGTAGTTTATTAGCTACATTGTATGATTCTACGACGGCATTTGATGAATGTAAAAGACCAAGAACTGAACTATAACTAAAGACACATCTATTAGCCCATACTCTTGTTTGAAGACCCCTTCTGTGGCCTCACTCCTCCAATATCATCTAGGCCTATCTTAATCATTGCTCTGAAGTCTGAGCCTACTTATCAGTGTTTTGTACTGATAAAAAATTAAACAGCTGAAATTAATTTTCAGTCTTAGGCTAAACTAAAACTAAACTCGTCTCGCCCACTCAGCATCCAACACATGGAGTTCCTCATCTGTATGCTCCAGCTCAAACAGGTATGGCTCTGGGTCTGTGTCCGCTACAAGAAACTCTTCAAAATCGCGTTCAAAGTCGTCCATTGCAGCTACTATAGTCCGGAGATATTGCCAGGCTAAATAAACAGCTGAGCTCTGTTTACAGGCTACGCTGTCGGTCAGTGTGCGGGCTGGAGATTGGTGGAGCAGAGAGGGGAGGGGGTGCCTGCTATGTATCGTAAACGAGAATGTGTGTATGGAGTGTGTGTGTTACGCCAGAAGAGTCAGAGTTTGGGACGGAGTCTTTTACCCCCTGGAGTGTTACCAGAGTTTTTGGAGTGCTCAAATAAACTGGCCTTTTTCCCGAATGCTACTCTGGTCTCCTGCTCGTGAGGGATTCATTACAATATCGTAACATGGTTTAGATTTCTAAATAAATATTCACCTTGTTGCTAGATAGACCTACTCCTGAAAAACTCATGTCTGCGCAAGGCTTTTTGTCCCTACGAGGCCACCGTCATTTACCCGACAGCAGGGGTGAGCGAGTGAGCCCTGCAATCTAGAATTTGACCACTGATGTCACTGTTTTCAACAGTTTTTAACCCATTTTACACACTGGCCCTTTAAATAAAAAAAATAAAAAATTAAAAAAAGTGGAATTTCACGTGTCTTTCCTGCAGGTGTTTTCGGATTGGGCGCAGTTTGTTTCTTTCCTGTTGTACTTTCGTGGTGAAGTCCTAGTCAAAGTAGATTCTTTTATCGTCAAGTAGGATCTCCTTTTTCCTCCACGCCGCTTTGAGTACTTGTTGTCTTGTGTCCTGTGGTCTGTCTCTGATCTCTGCACGCTGGCTTGTAGCCATGCGGTGCGCACAGATGATTTTTTGCTGAACATGTGGTTCAAATTGCTCCTTTAAGAGGTTCTCAACAAAAAGAGTCACATCTTCCCCTTCAGCTCCTTTTGTCTTGATTTACTATTTTCAAGGTAATTGAGTTTACTGCTGGCCTCTTTCAGTTTCATCATTAGAAAGTTATTTGTCTCATGGAGCACCTCCTCTCTCCTTACACTGACATTTCTTTCCTTCATCTCCTCCATCCTTTCTCTGGTGTCTTTTAGTTCGCATTTCACCTCTTTAATTTCTCGACGCAAATCAGAGAAGACTTGTTTTGTTTCAGTTCGAAATTCTTTGAAGTCTTTTCTGAAGTTGACCAGTTGGTTGGTAATCTCGTCTGTGAATTTCTGCAGTAGTTATTCCATTTTTCCCGTTCTTTGTCTGAGATTTGTTTGCTGATTTTGCCTCGTGTTTTCTTTTCTGCTTTCTTCTTTAGTTGTGAGACTGCTCCTGAGTGCAAATGCATTCCTTTGTGAGGATAAGCCATTGGGTTCCTGTTTTCTTAAGTTTTTTTCTTCTTCTTCTTCTCAGTTTACCCCTTGTTTTACATTTATAAACTTATAAACTAAAGCTGAGGTGATAAGGAGCTCAAGCCTCACGCTGCCATCACCTGCGTGCTTCCGACGGAAGTCAGACTGTTTCACCAAAGATGCTTTGGGAAATTATGGGCATACCCTTGAATACTGACATTATTCTACTCTTGCACCATTGAGAGAGTTTTGACGGGTAACATGACTGTGATAAATAGCACTGAATAGGACCCGCAAGGCCCTGTAAAGAGTTGTTTGTTTGGCTTAACACACAATAGGCGCAGCTCTACCTTGCCCAAATGATATTTACACCAGTAGCTGCAAGAATAAAGTCATGCAAATCATTAAAGATCTCAACCACCTGGATAACTGCCTTTTCTTCCTGTTGAGGTCAGGAAGAAGGTACTGAATAAAACCAGTCTCAGGCAGTGACTTCATTTAGATCGTAGTGGCCTGAGAGTAGACACCTCTCCTGAACCTTATATTTGTTACTATTTATATTCTATCCAAACACTTGCACACATTGAAGGAACTGGTGGGATCACATTTCCCTGGAGTTGTACCTTATATGATTTCATGTGTCGGTTGTATGGGTCAGCAAAGCAAGCACTTTGAAAAGACAACACATCTGGTCATTTCAGGTTTCCTACCAAAAGTCAACATTGGTGCCCAAACCTAAATGCCGTCGATATTTTTAATTCAGACCACTTTCTAACCTAGTAGGTTTTGTGTCTAAACCTAATCAAACCTCGGCCATAATGGTTTGCTGATGAGAAAATACAGTGATTTGTAACAGGTTTGGAAGGAAATGTTCTATCCAAAAGGGGTGCAAAATCAACAAATGCTAACATGGGTCATTTTTCAAAAGCAATTTCTAATTACAAGAAAATGTTTTCTTCTGAGAAAAAGAATTGTGCTTAGTCCGGATTGGACTTGTTCCAATTGCACCCACCAAGTTAATACACAGCATCTTACTAAAAAAAAGTCAGATGAGGTTCCACTTTATTTGCCAGCAAGTCTTTAAAGTCCATTTCACACAAAACCACTGACACCTGCCAATATCTGGCTTTTGAATTTCATAGGAAAGGTTACAATCACCATTCACTCTCTGGACAAATGACTCTGCAGTAGTCACTGGTATTTATCAGCTCCAGCTCCAATTTTTGATCTGTAAATATGACACCCAGGTGGATCTACCAATTTTAGCCTGTTTTTCTGTGCAATGCAATGACAGGCCCCCAGAAACTGTCCATCTCAGTCCAACCAGCGCTTGAATATCGATCTGACTTGAATTGGCAGCGAGTTTGAGAGAGAGACCGAATAAGCAAGAGATACAAAAATGACCACTGTAATGTCGTCACTGGCCTCCATATTGCTTTCTACTGTTTACTAACCTGTTTTCCGGCCCGTCCATGATGTTGAATGTGACACATCAGGAAAAACAAAAACAACAGAAAGGCATAATTGTCTGCTGCAGAGCTGTGTACATGTCTCTGGTCACTGGCAACAGGAAAACAGTTTATTGCCTATTTTTAGCTAGATTTACAGTGTCTAAAAAACCCACATTCATGCACCAATTTAGGTGGAAAAAGGGTATAATATACGACAGACCTCCGTTGGCCCAAAATTAGGCCATAATAAATGAATGACTGAGAGTCATGTTTAGCATGCAGAGCTAATGTTAGGCCTTAAGAACTGTTCTGTTTTGGTATTTTCCATGTGGAAGAGGATACTATCCAAGTTTTACTGGGCTGTGAAAATGGAAATAATGATAGTGAAGTTGCAGGTAAAGTGTTGCCATTGTGGTACAGTTTGAAGGAAGTCATTAAAGCACAAGAGCTGGCAGACTGGGCAAAGAGTAGAGGAATGAGGAAGGCAGGGGAAGGTTTATTCATATTATAATCACATTTACCACAGACTTGTTGAAGACAGACAGACAGACAGACAGGCAGACAGACAGACAGACAGACAGAGAGACAGGCATAAAAAAGTTCAATGGGAAACACTTTGTGTTTTCTTTTTTCCCCCAAATATATTTTTCTTTAAGGTACAGACTATTAATATATTGAAGAGCTACAATAGTGTGTTAAAGGGAGATGTTGAGTCCTTCCAGTTTCTGGAGCAAACATGCTTCAAGTCATCTAGCAGCAGGCTCATAAGAGGGACACATCATGCCACTATGTAAAGCTTTAAATGATAGGTTACTCAGTGTGACCTATGTCTGACATGCTTGAAATAAGTTAAAGCTCTGTCCAGGAGGATTAGGCCCAGGTATGGGGCTGTTATTGTCTTTTTTTTTTTTCTAAATAAAAAAAAGGTCCGCGATTTCTAAGCCGTGTTGTAATGACACAGCAATTTCTCTCCTCTCCTCTTCTCTCTTCTTTTTAAAAAAACATCACCACTTCACCCTTAACTTAACATAATAATATACCCACAGTAAGGTCCTTGAATTAGAAAGGGTTACAGTCTTAACGCATTGTTGCTGCAGAGACAACACAGGCTTACAGGGTTTCAGTTTGCGAAAGGCCTCAGTTACATACATTTATCTGCATGGATTTGATAATGAGTCTCCAAGTCATCAACACCCTACAGCTGTTATGTAAGGACACACTTTTTGCCATAATGTTATGAATTTCTTGAAAGGGAACAGAACACATTGTCCTATCCTTTATGCAGTTGTGCAGCTGCCATCTCTCATTTAGCTACTTGCTCTCAAAATGTCTGCCAGCATTGTCATTTGTCCCATACAGCATTTAAACTTGATAAAGATACATAAAAATCTAAGAACACTCATGTACTTGATTTCAATAATGTGTGCAAGTGACTGTGACTCAAGCAGCATTGTTCATACAGTTAACTTATTCTGATTTTGCAGTGTTAAAGCTTTGTGACCAAAAAGTTTATCTGCAAATCTATGGGAAATATGCGGTTTTGGAAGCTTTGTGATGTAGTGAATACTCATTGGGCTGGTTGGCTAACCACTGTAGCTAGCGGGCTAACTGCTTTCACACTAGCCAGCTGGAAAAATGCCAGCACAAGTCAGTCAAAACAACTTGTTAGCTTTCTGATGGTCAGTTAGCCCAAAGTTCAAACACAGTTTATTGCACAGACATATTCTATTGACTCTTGTTTCATAATTGTCTGCAAACCATTTGTTTTTGGTAGAGTTTATAGTCTGACAGAGGAGGGTACAGCTAATACAGTTGAAAGGTTTCCTGTTTTTGATTCATTGTTCTCTCAAATGTGATCATTGTTGACCATTACTGGAGAATCCTGTTATACTGCCCCCACTGTTTAGGTGCTTAATTGCATCTTGCAGATGCGTAGCATTACTTTCTGAGGATATGTGGGGTGGTTGTTAAGCCCAGGTCAGACCAAAGATTCGCGACGAGACAGGTTGAAACAGGCAACTACTTGCGATGTGCCATTCTACAACATTCTAAAAACCTGCTGGTTCACACTATGCAACTAGAAGAAGATGGTGTATCATCTCTATGCATCAACTTTCTGTACGTGTGTTCTGATTTCCAGCTTTTCAGGCCTATTTTGTGGCTGAATGTAATCTGTAGCTTCTTAAAATATGAATGAGCATCATGGCTACAGTTGCATTTGTAGTAGTGATGAAACGGTGAAAAACAGAAATAAAATCAACATCAGATGGACTGTATTCATGATGAATAAACCACAATGATATACAGTAGGGATGTAACGATTACCGGTAAAATGATGAAGCGCAGTAAAATGCCTGGCGGTTAGTATGACCGTTTCAAATTTTAATTATCATTAAAACAGTGTTTGATCACCGCACTTTGAAAAACTCACGGTGATACTGCTCATTGCTTGGAAAGGCAGCAGCAGTCCCTCAGACACAGGCGCGCATGTGCAGTTTGCAATGTTTGGCCTATGAAAACATGGCGGAATGCACTGAAGGCACCCGCACAGACAGTGCTCCGGAGATTTTTTCCCCCTCTAAAAGGACAAAGTGGATTTTATAAGGATGCTGAGGGGAAACTAACTCAAG
Source organism: Epinephelus fuscoguttatus (assembly GCF_011397635.1). Taxonomy (NCBI): domain Eukaryota; kingdom Metazoa; phylum Chordata; class Actinopteri; order Perciformes; family Serranidae; genus Epinephelus; species Epinephelus fuscoguttatus. The sequence goes on from NC_064774.1 coordinate 33,578,782, forward strand.
ATAGTAACCCTGTCTGCAGAAAATGCAGAAAATGCAATCTCCGTGAAGGGGGGGTAACACTTCACATTTGATGAGCCATCTCTGTGACCACCACCCACACTATACAACTTTTCTGCCCATTCTGAAAGTCACTATGTCACATTACACGATTATGGAGTCATAAAATTGTGCTGTGACTTGGCCGACAGACATGACACACTACACGATGGTCCGCACCAATTATCCCCAGTCGTCTTTCACGACGTGTGTGATGTCATCAGGTTATTCTTGTCATGTTTTTATTACTTCTACTATTATTTAAATCACTGTGTCTGTTCATGTACCAGTGGAAATGTTGGCTACGTTTGAAGTACCGTACGCAAACATACAAGTCACTGAATCCTCCACAACCAAGTTCCTACAAATGTTTCACAATAAAAGCCTGTTTAGAAAATGGAGGGATTCTCTCAGCTGAGGTTTATGGGGCTTTAATCTAAAAAATATACAGGAAGTGTTGAGTTTGAAATGACGGCACGCTGCATTAACTTTATCAAGGCAACGAGAGTGGATAAAAAGTAAAAATATAAAAATACAGAGAGAATAATAAATAATAAACCGTTTATAATGTAGTCTGTTTCAAATGAAGCTGGTAGCCTTTGCAGTTGTGGTAAATAAAAGCCCTGCCACTATTTTTTCATTTCCTTACTTTATGTCTGTCTCCATTATGAACAAAATAACATTGTTTGCTAGCTTGATGCTAATGGCAGTACTCACCAGGTTGACAAAGTGCCTTTGCTGTTTCACACAATCATTTTCCCCTTTTTACTCTGTGTGGTAACGTCCCTAGAGGAAATATTAAAAAGGCTGGGGTGTTGTTGCCCTACAGTTGTCTATAGCAGCAGCTAACTCTGTGTTTCTATTGGTCAAAGTGACGGCTGTGATGGGAGTAAAAAGAAAATCAAACATACTAGACTTTGTTAGAAAGTACATTGTGCTCTTTATTTTATTTGTTTTTCGAAATAAAACTTGGTTAAATGACTTCAGTGTGTGTATAAATACTTTTTGAACATTTTGAGCACATTTCAACAATACCGCGACAACCGTGATCATTTTGGTCACAATAACCGTGATATGAAATCTCTAATATACAGTAAATAACCAGCAGCAGTTGATCAGTCAGTGAGAAAGTGTGCATAAGCACAAAAAGCGAGCAGCGGCAGCGAAACACTGTCCAACACCAGATGCAAGGGAAGACACCGTCTGCGGTCATTTTGACTTGACTTCACTACAAGCCAATAGGCTGTTGAAACAGGTGATGTGCTTTGCATTCTAAAACCAGCCACTGGTAATTTGAACAGCTGAGTTGAAGGTGACAGTTGGCTTGAGTCGAGCTCAGAATGACCAAATCACACCACTGCAATTTCCTGTTATTTTTAAAGTCAATGACAAGATAAAACTTTGACCTCATTATCACATTCATTCACCGATGTGGAGGACTCCAGCCATTGCACTTTGCAGCCTGAGGATGAGGTGCCAGCCTACAACGAGTTCAAGACACCCAAGGAGGATCCTTTTGAGGTTTTATGGTGGTGAAAGGAGCATGCTAAAATGATTCCTAACCTGGTAGTGACTCAATGTCTTCACTATCCTGGCATCAAGCACAGTCAGTGAAGAGACTTTTCCCTGGCTGGATTTATAATTCAAGAATGGAGAACCCACCTTAATGTGAGTGACTGTAGCCTGTGTGTGTTCAATCAGGGATGCGAGTCAGGTTGTGGGACTTTTATTAATGGGTGCAGGCGGGTGCGGCTTTGACTTAGACATTAGACGGGTAGAGTGGGTCTAGTACTGAGCTTTATGGGTATGGGCTGGTTTGGGTTTTCAAAAATGGACCCTTGCAGGACTCCCTTGGGTCATACTCCAGACAGTGTTGTGTGGTGCAGACCATAGATCAGCTTCTGATTGGCCCCATCTCTCAATCACTGGGGGCATGAGTTACTTATTTATTTATTTTTTCCACATTTTGAACTGAGCAGATGGCCGCATGGTCATTCTTCCTGCACAAGGACAGCATTCCACTCTGCAGCCACCACTCAATGGCATATAGCACTGATCTAGAGTGTCCACTTTAATAGCCTAGTTGTTCAGATATTTCTATCATTCTACTGGCATATAAAAATCATTCTTTTCAGACGTCCCTGTTTAGGCATAAATCTGCAGTAGTTTGTACTGGACTGTCTTATGTTGTCATGCGATTTAAGCTGACCAAGTTATTTAGTTACTGCAACCTCTTTGTGTCTCTGATCCTCTTCTGTCAAAAAAATTAGGCATTCTGTTTGCTCCTCCACAGCTTTATTTTTAGTCTTGCAGAGCTCCTATCGCTTCTGTGATGACTAAAGCAATGATATTGCCCTCTTCTGTCTACAGTGTTTGTGTAGACTAAACCCTCATTACATCAGATGCAAGCCGACAGAGAGGCCAGTATCTTCCCCATTTCTCTTTTTCCCTTGGTCTCTTGCAGGCTTTTTACATTATGTACAATTTAATACAAAAAAAAAAAACCAAAAACACAAATAAACGGAAAAGGAGGAGGTTTGGCTGATAATAGTTGAGCATATATGGCTGTCTTTATTTTGCTCATACATTTTGTTTAGAATCCATAAAACTATGTTGTGTCAGGGTTGTGCATTTACAACTGTGATTTATTAAGACTTTCCTTCTCTGTCCTGCCAATCATTCGATTTCATATATGTTCTGTATTACATGTAGATCACATGCTCCAATAGGGAGGTGGGAAATGGAGTGTTGTTAGTGTGTCTCATTAGCCACCTAAGCTAATCAATAATAAATAAAAGCAACAAGTTTGGCAGTGCCAGGCAGGTTTAGTTGGGTCAGTTATTAACTATACTGAGTAGAGAGGGAGACATATGAGGCAAAAATACTGTGTGAAGTGAAAGGGACAGGTGCTACTGTTACAGTAGGTTGTAATGTCAGATGACCAACATTTAATGTAAGGACAACATCCAGTGATGTTGAAAAGTTTTCAATGTAGTAAGTCCCTGGGTCCCACAGGTGGTCATATGAGTGGGTCCCAGGGAAATTGAGTGGGTCCCAAACAAAATGTGTGTTTTTTGACAGATATGTGTTAAACTTGTTTGATGTTATATGGTTATGATTATATTCAAGAATACTGAAAAATGTTTCTGAATATTAAACAAATGAAATCCCATGTCTTAAAACTTAATTTACAAAACCATGTAGGCCAAACACTGTCCATGTACAAAACATACAATTGTCACATCTTGAGTTGATTATAGTGAGCACCAAACTCATCTATCCAGTACCAAGTAAAGCACAGTCAGAATCAGCTTTATTGACTAAGTTTTTGTGATATTATGTGATAATCCATGAAAATTTAAATAAACTACTGTATAAATTTGATAGTTTAACATTTTGAGAAATAAAGTATCTTTCAGTCTTTAGACAAAGAAAACTTTATTTCCATTTGCAGTAATATATTTGGCAGTATGGCTCTGTTCTGGGGCCTCTCTGCCTTTCCTTGGGCTGATGCAGAAAGCCTTAGGTGGGGAGAGCACACCTCTCCACCATTCCACATGCATACAAGGAAAGCCTGAGGCAGAGAGAGCAAACCTCCCTGCTCTTCCATGCACCTACATGTAAAGCCAAAGGCAGGGAGAGCAGCAGCAAAGACCCCCCAGCAACAGAACAAAGTGAGCATCAATGACAAACAGAAATGACACTGATATGTAAGACACAACATGAAAAAGAGGAGCTGGGGTGGAGGCGGCTTGCAAAGCAGCTTGCAGAGGAAGCAGCAACAGGAGGCAGTCCAGAGCAGTTTAAATAGGGCGCCCTGAATGAGATTTGCTAATTGGTTGCATAAAAAGGAATCGTGATCTATTGGCTGACTGCCTTCCATCCATCAATCAGCTGCTCCATCAGTTGATTGACTGTTTGAGATCAGCTGATGTAGCTGGGATGTGAGCTGATCTTGACATCTTGTCCTGCCTGAACTAACGCTATACGGGCCTAATCCAGGCAGGAAAAGCAGCGATGTCTCGATAAAAAATAATTGCTTATTGCAGCACTATTTCTGGCAACGGGTCACCACAAAACACTCACGATTGGAGTTGAAATGTTTACAGTGTGTAAACACGCTGACAAGACGCCCCAAACTGCCCACCTTTGGAGCCTAAACGCTGATGGAAACAGAGCAATGACTCACTAAAACACAACCGGATTTCTTGTTGGTCTTCAATAGTAGTCTGCAGCTTGGCAGTCGTTAATACGTCAGGGAGACAGGAGACATACCTAGCAACATCACTGCTGTCTGAGGGGGCCCACTGTGGGCTCTAGTTTCCCGGCGCAGCGCAGGGTGGCACAGAGTGGTGAACCCCGCACAGAGCTAGTTTGGAGCAGCGCAACCCGAGGCGCGCTCAGTTTGGTAGTTTGGCAGACCGAGGTGCGCTGAGATGGGTGTGGCGGTGCAGCAGGGGGAGGTATCGACAGATCCAGCTTGGCGCAGTGACAGTTTCATGCCAAAAGGCTTCGCCAAAGGTGCGCTAAAAGCTTGCCAGCTGAAACCACGCCTACTGTCAGCGCAGGGGGAGCGCAGTCGGTGTAAGCCGAAGTTTGGCTGACCGGCGGACAGTGCGCACACGTCACCAGAACCTCACAGGCAGGTTTCCAGAATATCAGGCACATTAACGATGCAATAAATACCCCAAAAAAACACTATTCAATGCATCTATCTATCTGCAATCAGCACATAAATGTATCTCTATATCGACTGTCCCGTCACATCTGATGTCAGATCAAAGGGGATTGGCACCGTTTGGCATGTTTGGCACGTGTAATGGAAACCCAACCTGATTTGATTAACACAGCTGCAAACTAATGAGTTCACATCCCTCTCAGCCAACCACAAACAGCCACAGCATCAGATAGGGAGTATATATTCAGCATCGGTCATCTTAGAAAAGTCAAAAGAAAAGAAACCGAGTGAGACTGCGAGAGAGAAAGAGAGAGCGCGCGCATGCACGAGAGAAACACAACATTGATTTACAATTGTGGTGACCTCCTCCCAGGCTACCTTTGCATCATCAGCCCGTGGAGGTCTGCTCGCAGTTCCGTATATTCGGACACTGCGAGCTTGGACCTCCCAGACCAAAACATCAGTTTCTTCCTGGGAGAAGTTCGGCCGTCTGACGCTGCTGCTCTCTTCCACCATGGCGAATTGAGTAAACTCTCATTACACCTTCGCGTGGCGTATTTAAGGGCAAGGAGAGGGGCTCATTTGATTGGTGTGATGTGTGTAAAACCCACTCCACGCCTTCTCTCCTCCCTCTTTCCGACTTGCGCCGGTAGGAGGGACGGAGGTGGGATAGAGGAGTAGCTGCGCCAGGTGCACGGTGTGCCAAACTTGCAAAATCCGCCTGGCCATACCCAGTTGGTGAAGCGCAGGTGCGCTGCGCCTCCGCCATGCCCGGTCTGCAAAACTAGAGCCCTGTGTCAGACATTGAAAGCCCCTTATGTAGACTAATTATATAGACTGATATAGCCCTAGATGGCAATGATTTTTCAGAATGTGCAACATCCATGCTTTCTTGCATTGTAATACACAAGAAAAAAAACAAAGATGAAATTACATCCTTTTTGTGCCAGGAAGCCTAATGCAGATGAGTGTATGGCTTTAGAAGAAAAATAAGGATATAAATTAAATCAGAACTAGAATGATTCCATAGAGCACAGGCTTGTGGATTTTTCTTTCTGTTCAACAGAATTGCAGAAATAATGTTGGCATTGTACGCTTTTGCAAACTATGGATATGTTACATTTGCATGTTATTAGTTAAGACAAAAATGTATGTTTCAGCAACGCTGTGGTTTAGATTTAAGCCCCACTTAAAGCAGTACGGTATGGCACAGTTCAGTTCAGTATGCTTATTTCTGTTTCCACTGTTTTTGGTACCCCTTCTGTTGGGGTACCTAGCACACAGATCTGGTACTAAAAGGTGGAGCTGTGAACACTGCAGTCCATTGATTGGTCAATAGCGGACAGTTAGTCTTGCTCAGTGCTTAATTGTGGCTGGTTTTGAGGCTTATATAACCACTGTTCATACAGTGGAGAGTTATAGTAAACTATAACTATAAAATGAAAGGATGTTTTGCTGCCTCTAGTCTGAGAAAGACATAACTTAATTCACTGGGCCAACTGCCGGCAACTTTCAAGGTGGAACGTTACTTGTAATGTTCAACTCAATGCATGAGTTGACAATGTGAGTCCATCAGCACACCTTAAATTTCACTGAGACAACTCTGACCATTCGATTACTTTTTATATGACATATACTTTTAGTAATGAGTGAATCTTCAAGCATTTCAAAATCATAACACAAAAATAGGATGTACAAACAACAAAATGAAACACAGAAAATGTGTGAAGCAATGTGGTCAGGTTTGTCATCCTAATGATAATTAAAAGGCTAAAGAGATGGGTCATAAGACGGGTTTTAAATGTATCAGTAGAGGGAGAAGATCTAACTGTATGTGGAAGACTATTCCACAGTGTAGGACCAACAGCTGAAAATGCTCTATCACCTTCAGTTTTAAACTGGGTATGTGGAATTTCGAGCAGTTATTCATCACCAGATCTGAGGGGTCGGGAGGTTGAATAGGGGATGAGCATCTCAGAGATGTAAGCAGGTGCGTGTCCATGCAGCGCTTTAAAAAGAAATAAAATAATTTTTAAATCAATTGGCCTCTCTCCACTGGTCACCAGTGGAGAGAGGCCAGTAGCGGGATGATATGGTAGCTCTTCCTGGTACCAGTGAGGAGTCTTGCTGCTGCATTCTAAACAAGCTGCAGGCAGGAAAGGGCTGACTGACTGATTCTTATGACAGAGAGGACTGCAATAGTCTAAACAAGAGGAAATAAAAGTGTGGGCTAAAATCTCTAAATCTTTGAAAGGCAGGAAAAGTTTAAATGTTGCAAGTGACCTAAGATGGTAAAAACAGTGCAAACGACAGAATTGATTAGTTTATCAAATTTTAAACCAGAATCAAAGAATACAACAAAATTTTTCAGATGTGATTTCATGCTTAATAACATAGACCCAAAAGTATTGATTGTGGAAGCAGACTTGACAGCTGGGTCAAAGATTAAAACCTCTCCTTTATCCTGGTCATGTTGAGCAAAGCTTTTTGCCATCCAGGATTTTACATTTTCAATGCAATATAAGAGGACATTGACACTGCATGGGTCGCAAGGTTTGAGTGGGAGATACAGCTGAGTGTCGTTAGTGTAAAACTGGTAAGAGATATTCTTCATTCATTCATTCATCTTCTAACCGCTTCATCCTCTTGAGGGTCGCGGGGGGGCTGGAGCCTATCCCAGCTGACATCGGGCGAGAGGCAGGATACACCCTGGACAGGTCGCCAGACTATCGCAGGACTGACACATAGAGACAAACAACCATTCACGCTCACATTCACACCTATGGACAATTTAGAGTTACCAATTAACCTAGTCCCCAATCTGCATGTCTTTGGACTGTGGGAGGAAGCCGGAGTGCCTGGAGAGAACCCACGCTGACACGGGGATAACATGCAAACTCCACACAGAAGGGCTCCCACGCCCGGGATCAAACCGGCAACCCTCTTGCTGTGAGGCGAGAGTGCTAACTACCACACCACCGTGCCGCCCAAGAGATATTATGTTTTTTAAAATCAGACCCCAAGGGAAGCATATACAAGGAAAATAAAATGGGGCCTAATATCGAGCCTTGTGGTACACCACAGGAGATGGGTGCAGAGAGAGGACACATTTTCAATTGAAACAGAGGCAGATTGGTTTTGTAGGTAGTAGGCAAGTAGTAATCAGTCTTAACCATGTAAGCTAATCACCCACCTGACCCCTACCCAACAACACATTCTCACTTTGAACTTGTCATATATTGATGTTTGGTCATGAACTTTCCATGTCGACATATGACATGCAAGGTACCCTGGGTGTGTTGGTTGTTGACGTTTTTGGACGCCATGTCAACTTCATCCTGTTAAATGCATTGCGTGTTTTCAAAATACACTTCCCTTTTCATAGGAAATGTACTATTTGCATATAGTCTCTTTCAAAATAAATGCACTATGCCAGTACAACACTGCAAATTGAGTTTTTTTCCTTTAACAACAAACGCATGAGGTCAGGTTTAGACAACATGTATGTGGTTGGGTGTAGCCAACAAAAGCACGCAGTTGGGTTTAGGAAAAAAGCACAGGGTTTGGCTTTACAATCATGAATGTCGTCAGAAGTCATCAGAAAGTCGTGGTCCTCCAACCCTCCCACCCAGCCCTACTTAGACTCAGACTTCTGTTTGTTTTCCAAAGCTGTGCATCTGATAATAGCATCGTCCAGTGAGCTGGTTTTGGTAATTTGTAGATGAAGAGAGACTGATACTTGGACCTGCATTTGGTCATTTTGTCCAATTACAAGGTGCCACCTGCTACTCAGCCATCGGGAGCAATTTGGGGTTCAGTATCTTGCTCAAGGATACTTCGACATGCAGCCTGGAGGAGCCCGGGATCAAATTGCTGATCTTTTGATTGGTGGACGACCCGCTCTACCTCTGAGCCACAGCCGCCCACTACTTCTACAAAGCCATTTAATATCAACTATGTGGCTGATTGTAGCTCTTATTATATACTATATATTTTATATTTCTGCCATGTTTACTCAGTATTCACATGAATCCTTAACAGCTACTTCAGTGTGAGAACATTTGTCTTACTGTGGAGCTTTTAAAGCACATATGGGTCCCATATTGTAGTTTACAGTTGCCACTACACATTGATCAATATGAAGGCTCACTCTGATGTTACCCTAATGCCTTCTTAACACAACTCCATCCATCAGTGTCCTCTTTTGCTTTCCCAGTCATTATATGTCAATATAGATGAAGCTGATTGGCTGGTAGAGCAGACTCCGCAGAGCACTCCCATGAGAACATTTGAAAGAAATTATACCAAGCATATCTGTCATTCATTAATCCAACATAACTGAAACTGTTGGTGCTCTAAACCTTTTATCTCAAAAAGATCAATGTGTAACCCACAGAGAAGCCCTGTCTCTTCAGTTATGTTATGTTTGGCCAAAGTGCATAACTGTGGGAAGGTCACAGATTGCTTTGCCTCTTGCTGTATCAATTTCCACATTTCTAGTGTAGAGTAAGATTCTCAGAAGCCTTTGCTTTTTATATCTGCAGGAGATGTCTGCTCCCCAGAGGAAGGTGTCCTTGTTTTTGTCTTGTTGAATAGAAAAAAAATCCACACTCTAAAAATACAGACTGTGTGACAGCGGGTCCTTGTTTCTTTTCCCCGTGTGGTTTGCAGTAGTTGAGATGTGACTCTGCATCACTGATAGGTGAGTTGTTATGTTCAGACCAAAGACTCGTAATGAGACAAGTTGAAATAGGCAAAGTTGCAATGCGCCATTCATCAATCCATCACCAACTCCTTTGACTTTGTGCAATAAGTTGCAGGCAGTTTCTTCCACACCACAAGGCTGTCCACCACACCCTGTATTCAGCCGCTTGGTTCTCTCTGATACAGCCTACAATGGCAGAATCATTCAAAACCTTCTGCAGGTGGCAGGACTGTGAGCATTATCTGTCTGTGGTGTAAAAAGTGAACAGAAAGGGAAACAGGACTGTCCTGTGACGTGCCCAATGCTGCTAACCATAGTGTCTGACACTGTGTTCTGCAGCCTCACATATTGTGAACTCTGTGACAATAATTACCTGGCTGCATGTATACTACCAATGTACATATAGCTACATGCTAATGTAAGGTAAACATGTACATTTTGTTGCCGATGTTGTTAATTTCTCCGTAATTTCAGATTATATTTTTGCTGTAATGTGTCTAGTTGTGTTTAGTAGCTTTTTCTGGTGATGTTCACAATAAAAGTGCCACTATTCGCCATTATAATAATTCCCTGGCTGCATGTATACTACTAACATATGTGTACATGCTAACGCCAGGGAAACGTACATTTCTTGCCAATGTTGTTATTTTTTTTTCCAGTGATTTTAGATTACATTTATACTGGAACATGTCTAGTTGTGTAGCTTTTTCTGGTGAAGTTCACAATAGAAATTGCCACTATTCTCCATTACAGTTATTTCCTGTCTGCATGTATAGGACTATCGTACATGTAGCTACATGCTAACATCAGGGAAACGTACATTTTGTTGCTGATATTGTTAATTTCTCTGGGATTTCGGATTATATTTTTGCTGGAACGTGTCCAGTTGTATTTAGTGGCTTTTTCTGGTGATGTTCAGGATACAAAAGTGACACTGTTGTCTGTTACAATAATTTAGGCTGACCAAACGTCCTCTTTTGCTCAGACATGTCCACTTTTCACGTCCCGTCCGGGGCGTCCAGGGGGTTTTTATAAACTGATGATAATGTCTGGTTTTCCGTGTGTTTGTGTGTGTGTGTGTTAGAGTGCGGCATGGGCAGCATATTTCTGTCCGAACCCGAACCGAGCCCGACATTATTTAATGACCAAAGCACAGAGTTTGTGTCACACAGTTGTTACGGTAACAGGCTATTTAATGGGCCGGGTGTGCGCCGTGGGTGCTCAGCTGCGGAGAGGGAGACTTCCGTGTTTGAGACGGAAGCGGGAGGCGGGAGGTCCGACGCTTCTAGCGAGAGGAGAGGGAGAAATATAACAAAATAAGATAAAATAGGAAAAACCTGGCTCCCTCTTTTATTTCATTTTCAGTGTTTAATCAAGGTGGAGGCGGGAGGTCCGAGACTTCCAGAGAGGGGAGAGGTTGAAACAAACAGCCAATGTGTGTCTGTGTGTGTTATGTTCAGGTGTTGTCATGTAAATAACAGTGCCCAAGCAATAAACAGGGCAGACAATAGGATTTTATTTATTTTTACACTACATTTTCACTAAAAGCTGACCGAATCCGACCCGAGCCCGAATACAATTTATAGCTACATTTCTGACCAAACCCGCCCAACCTGTCCAGTACCGTCGGGCTCGGATCACCACACTCTAGTGTGTGTATGTGTCCCCTATTGGGGCCTATCTGAATTTCTGTCTTTGAGAGAGATTATTTTGTAATATAACTGAATTTTCTATCCATACATTCATTCATTCATTCATTCATCTTCTAACCGCTTCATCCTCTTGAGGGTCACGGGGGGGCTGGAGCCTATCCCAGCTACATCGGGCGAGAGGCAGGGTACACCCTGGACAGGTCGCCAGACTATCGCAGGGCTGACACATAGAGACAAACAACCATTCACGCTCACATTCACACCTACGGACAATTTAGAGTTACCAATTAACCTAGTCCCCAATCTGCATGTCTTTGGACTGTGGGAGGAAGCCGGAGTGCCCGGAGAGAACCCAGAATGACACGGGGAGAACATGCAAACTCCGCACAGAAGGGCTCCCACGCCCGGGATCGAACCGGCAACCCTCTTGCTGTGAGGCGAGACTGCTAACCACCACACCACCGTGCCGCCCCTATCCATACATATAAATTTTAAATATATTAAAATTATAAGGCATCTTTGAGTAAGCTGCGAGTAGGCTATCATTTAAGTAGGCTATGTCGTGGCCGGCCAAGTGTCCTCTTTTTTGGAAATCAAAATATGGTCACCCTACAATAATTCTCTGGCTGCATGTAGCTATAACACTGATAGCTACATGCTAACGTCAGGGAAACATGTAAATGTGGTTGTCAATATTATTTTCTCTGTCATTTCAAATTATATTTTTGCTGGAACATGTCCGCTTGTGTTTTTTCTGGTGATGTCCACAATAGAAAGTGCCACTATTTACCATTACAATAATCCATTGGCTTCAGATTAGTAACATAGCCTATAACTAAATGCTAATGTCAGGGAAACATGAAAACTTTGTTGCTGATATTGTTAACATCTTTGTGATTTCTATTAGATTGGATTATATTTTTTGGGGAAGGTGTTCAGTTGTGTTTAGTAGCATTTTCTGGTGATATTCATAATGGAAAGTGCCACTATTCTCTGTTACTATCATTCTCAGGCTGAAAAACTAATGTACATGTACACCAGGGAAACATGTGCTTTCCTGTTGTGTTGTGCTTTTATTCACAGTAAAATCTGTTGATATTCTCTGCTACAGTCATTCACTGGAGCTAAAATGGAGTATTTCACTCAGAGGGTTAATACAGGTGTTTTTTTTACCTTAAAGCTTGTAAACATATTATAGTAGAAACCTGAAATACAAGTAGAAACCTGAAAATAAGTATAGTGGGTCCGATTTTACAAAGTAATTGCAGAGATCTGGCAACAAAAGACACTGCTATAGCAAAGTCTGATGGACAAGAAACACAAGCTGTCAGACCATAAGACATGGTGTAAACAAGTCACCAGTCTCGGGCATCAAAAGCCTGGCATTTAAAAAAGATAGCTGATCCTCCTCCTTTTCCTCTTCCAACAGAATACTATGCGAGTAGTAAAAGCTCTAGCTTTAGCTTAGTCTTTACAAAGGATGTGAGGAAACCAAGAAAGGACAGCTCCGTCTATTGATGTTTCTTTCAGTGAGAACTTTCAAAGGATCTAGATTTTCTCTCCCCTCTCAGCTTGACTAAATAACTTTTTGTTTTGCACCTCTTTTCCAAACAGTCTCTCAATAATGTGTGTAGTGGAAGTCCATCTATCATGTCAGGGAAGTAAAAGCTGAGAGAGACAAAGGCAGCACACAGTAAAGAAACCCTGTAACCTCTGACCTGTGTGTGCGTGGTGTGTATGTTGTAGTGCCTTGATGTCCTTGAAACTCTGTCTTTCTGCATGCTGTATATGTGACTGTGCGTGTGGTTTAAATTGTGATGACATACTTTGCCTGCTTACTTACTAGCCATACAGTAGCTACATAAAGTATATGCCATTGTTCCTCTGAGTTACAGATACCAAATGAGCTATTTTACTGGAATGTTCAGTCAAGTGTTGTGTAGTTTACCTCCAACAGTTTACAACAAAGGTTTAAATGACAAGAACATTTATGACTGTATTATCATCACATGTGCATGTGAAGTTAATCACAATTCTCAACAAATGCACTGATCTATTGTATATGTTTTATTACGTAGCTCCATATATGCCTTATTGGCTTTACTGCTAAAGCAACAGAGGCTAAATTAAAGCAGCATTTCTTTATAGCCACTATAGTGACAAGAAAAAACAAACCAAACATCACCAGTGCTGGGCAAGTTACTCTCAAAATGTAATATATTACATTTTACTGGTTATCTTCATTTAAAAGTAATAGGGTACTTTACAATATTACTCTCCGTATATTACAGCACTTATGCGTTACTTTGAGCAAAATGGGCTCAGAAGAACAAAGTTAATTTTAAATGGATGAGGTTCATGTTATTTCACAGCAGCTAATCAAAGCACAGAAGCTCCAGTTTATTACAGTTCATTTCAAATCCAGTGCTGTGCAGGCCTGACCCATTCATGCAATCAAATACAGTGGTTACCACTTTCAGTGTGGATAAATGAAAAATGAAAACAATAAACAGTTTATTTCAGGTGATAACGTGTTACATGACATTGTAAATGTAATAATGTTACCCAAAATCCTGTTAGTGACATGTTATATTACTGTGTTACTGCTAAAACGTAATATATCCTAAAACTTTTATCAAAAGCCTAGTCCCAATTAAACATCCAGTTCCTTTTCCTGCCCCGGTGTGGCTGCACATTTTGACAATTATACACCCGTCTCAATTAGACGCCTGGTCTGGAAGTTCTTTGGATGTATAGAAACGGGTTGTTGGCTATCTCAAATTATGTGTCAATTCCTTGATTACCCTGTGAGTTATTTCTTTAGTCTGTAAGGGTCCTCAGATCAAAATAATCCAAAGGGTTTTTTAATAAAAATTAATCCAAGCTGTGAGTATCGTTTTAACAGGATAAAGTGGTGTTGTGTCAGTATGCAGGGTGCTGTAATTCTCAAGTGCTGTAGCTAACTCTCTCTCTCTCTCTGATGCGCTGTCTGTCGAGGCAAGACCAAATGAATAATTCATAATTTATAAATTATCTGAAGCCTAACTTTTATATAAGCAATATTCATACTGGTTTAAATAAACAATTTGTTTTCCCATCTTTGCTGAGCGACAGTTTTGTGTTTTGTGGGGTTTTTTTGTTGTTGTTTTTTTTCCCCCGTTAAAGGGTTTTTTTTGGGGAGTTTTTCCTTATCCGCTGTGAGGGTCATAAGGACAGAGGGATGTCGTATGCTGTAAAGCCCTGTGAGGCAAATTGTGATTTGTGATATTGGGCTTTATAAATAAAATTGAATTGAATTGAATTGAAAAGGAATTAAAGGCCTGTTTCAAATAAAGGCCAGTTGATTTCAGTGATTTAGGAAATAATAGCTTGGGGTGTTAATTGTTGTTTAATGGTAGTTTGGTACTGACAGCTAGCGCCTGTATCGTGGCTTACAGACTTGTCTACGTAGCTTGGTACGGACAGCTAGCATCTGTGTTCTTGACACAGACTTGTGTATGTATATGTAGCTTGGTACCAGGGAGCATCTGTAACACGTTTACAGACTTGTGTACATAGCTTGGTAACAACAGGCGTCTGTAATGAGGTTTACATATTTGTATATGTAGCTTGGTACCAGCTAGCATCTGTGTCGTGATTTATAGACTTGCGTAGTTTGGTACCAGCTAGTGCCCGATCATGTTTACTGACGTGTATGTAGCTTGGTACCAACAGCTGACGTCTGTACTATGGTTTACATACAGCTGATATTTAGTGACATTTCTCTCTGGCCTCTACTGCAACAGTGATGTTCAAAACTGAAATGTAACTTCACTAATGATCTGAAGAAGTCATTTTCCCTCACCAACAAAGTCTGAATACATTTAATGATGGCTTTGGTAAGAGAAGTCAGAATGAGAAGCTCACTTTTTCCTCAGTTGCAAAATATCTTTCATTATTGTAATTTTGCCCAAAATAAGTTATAAAACAGCTGCCAGTTTGATGAGATCATGTCAATCATCTGCAGTCCAGTTTTATGTGAGAAAGATTTCCTGGTACACCAAGATCCTATAATCAAATCTGTGACTTAATGAGATGCATTTTCTGGCATTGTGCAATGATCATGCTCCATCCATGTCCACTATGTAATTCTATCCTCCAGAATCATTATTTCTTTTAAAGCAGTGAAGCTCCAGACACTTAGACCATTAAACACACCAGGTCACTCCCATTGGAGGAGTAGTAGTTGATGAGGTGGGTGTACTGCTAGGTAGATAGGTACATTACTGAGGAGGCAGTGAGTATAGTCTCCTATATGTTATATTGGCCTTTTTGGCTGATAGGTGGGTATACATTCGCATGCAAAAGTTTGGGCACCCCTGATAAAAATTTCATTTACTGACTAGAGCTAACCAAGTAAAAGATGCCCTTATTATTAAAAGGCAACAAGTTAAAGATGACATATTTCTTCATTATTTTAAGCAAGATTAATTTTGTATTTCAATCTTATAGAGTTTCAAGATAACAAAAAAGGAAAAGGGCCTGAAGCAACAGGTTGTGCAGCCTGCATGGTCAGTTCTTAGTAGCACCCCCTTTGGCAAGTAGCACAGCTTCCAAACACTTTCAGTAGTTGTTTGGAGGGTTTTTACCCATTCTTCCTGCAAAGGGTTTCTAGCTCTGTGATATTCTTGGGCTGTCTTGCATGCGCTGCTCTTTTGAGGTCTGTCCACAGATTTTAATGTTTAGATCGAGGGACTGTGAGGGCCATGGCAACACACTCAGCTTGCACCTCTTGAGATAGTCCATTGTGAATTTTGAGGTGTGTTTGGGATCATTGTCCCATTGTAGAAGCCATCATCTCTTCATCTTCAGCTTTTTTTTTTTTTTTTTTACAGATGGTGTGATATTTGCTTCCAGGCTTTGCTGGAATTTTACTGAATCCATTCTTCCCTCTACCTGTGAAATGTTCCTGTTCCACTGGCTGCAACACTAACCCAAAGCATGATCGATCCACCCCTATGTTTAACAGGTGTTCTTTTCATGAAATTCTGCCCCTTTTTCTCCAACATACCTTTCCTCATCGTGTCCAAAAAGTTCTATTTTAACTTCATCAGTCCACATGGCTTGTTTTCAAAAAGCATCAGGCTTGTTTAGATGTTCCTTTGCAAACTTCTGATGCTGAATTTTGTGGTGAGGACACGGGAAAGGTTTTCTTCTGATGGCTCTTCCATGCAGGTTATATTTGTACAGGTGTCGCTGCACAGTAGAACAGTGCACCACCATTCAAGAGTCTGATAAATCTCACTGCAGGTCTTTTGCAGTCACACAGGAGTTTTGAGTTGCCTTTCGAACAATTCCTAGCAGCTCTCTCAGAAGTTTTTCGTGGTCTTCTAGACCTCAACTTGACTTCCAGAGTTCCTGTTTACTGCCATTTCTTTCAATTTCAATTCAATTTCTTAGTAACATTGCAAACTGAGGAAACAGCTACCTGAAAACATTTTGCTATCTTCTTATAGTCATCTCCTGCTTTGTGGGCATCAGTTATTTTACTTTTCAGAGTGCTAGGCAGCTGTTTAGAGGAACCCGTGGGTGCTGATTTTTGGGACAAGGTTTCAGGAGCTTTGAAATTCGCATCACCTTGCCTCTCTTAACGGTCATTGTAAACAAGCCATAGCCCTAACAAGCTAATTATGGCCTGAGACCCTGGTAAAAGTTGTCTGAGAGTTCAAATGTCTTGGGGTGCCCAAACTTTTGCATAGTGCTCCTTTCCTTTTTTCATTATAAAATTGTACAAAACTAAAATAATACACTGATCTTGCTGAAAATGTTGAAAAGCATGTTTCATCTTTAACTTTGTGCCTTTTGGAGATCAGTTCATTCTTCTACTTACTGAACTATTCACAGTAAAAGAAATTTTGACCAGGGGTGCCCAAACTTTTGCATGCCACTATACTGTAAACTGCCAGAAAACAAGGTGGGTATACCCTGTACATCTGCATGTACCCTCCACTACACCACTGATTGTAAGTGCATTTTCGAAAGGTACGTACTTGAGTATTTTCTTTTTGTGCTGTTATACTTCTGTTCTTCTACATTCCAGATTGGATTCCATTTTTGAAGTTCACTGCATTTATTTGATAGCTTTACTTACTCTGGGCTCACAAGCCTACATAGTGAGTCAGTGTCAGCGGAAGAAAATTTTAAAAACCTGGAGGTGTGGAGTTAAAAAAGAAGTGAGCTTACTAGACAACTGTAACTCCTAATCTCTGCTGCAGGCTAGAGGCTCCAGGCCTGTATTTTTTGAGAAGAAGAATGTGTGGAATTAAAAAAGGCAATATATCTGTATCTGCTACACTGATTTTGGTCCTTTCTTTAAACTTTCCATCATGACCCAAACAGTGTTTTAGGACTGCAATGCTAAATATTTGGAGTGAACTTTTAAGGTTTGACATACAACATATCACAACACACAGTCACCTCATAAAATAAGATGCATTGCTAAATAAAGTAAAAGAAAAAAAAAAAAAAAAAGTATCATCATCATCATCATCATCACTATAATCACTATAATCACTATAAATCAGTAACAGGGGAGGTTAGGGATCCTTCGGGAGACCTTTTGTACGTTTATAATATTATTGTGATGACAGTAATATGAAATAATATTGAACTATATGTTATTATGATGCAACACTTTGGTGATTAATCTATATATTTTTCTTAAATTTTAGTACTTTCACCAGCTCGTTGTCACACACAGTGAATTAGATGTGGAAAACATTTGCCAGAAAAGGTTTAAAAGATCTCAAAATGTTGTCCAAATTATAAGATTACAGAGTAAACTTACAGCTGATGTGTGGCACACTTCTTGGCAGACTGTAACATGACTCAGCAGTTTGAGGAGAAGGACAGGGGAAAGGGTGAATTGGCAGGCAATGAAATGAGCCTCTGCTGTTAACTCTTTCTTGGTCTCATACCCAGATCTGATAAGCCGGGTGCGCGTGCTTGTTGTAAAGATCTACAAGAAATAAAACAACTTAAGAACCAGGAAAAGCCCAGACTCCGTCTCACAGGGCCCCCATGCCTGATGTTGATCTGTTCTTTTTTTGACACTGCCAATTGGATCTTTTAACTGCGGCAGCAGAGCGCGCCAGTGACAGTGACCTCACAAATGTACAGATCCGTTCCTCTTTACACAAGCTCCTGTGATATCTTCGTAATAATATTCTTGTAGCAACACATGCAGCCTGCAAGTTGTCTGTAGTTCAGGTCCAGTGAGCTCCTCTAGAGCTTAAGTATAGTCATGTGTCACCTCTATGGCTCCAATTATCAAATGATGTTTGTCTTTTTATGCTTTCACTCTGGCGATCGCCATGGCCGGAGGCATTATGCTTTCAGGTTATGTTTTCCATCCGTCCGTCCCATCCTTGTGAACAAGAAAGCTCAAGCATGCCTCAAGGGATTTTTTTTAATCAAATTTGGCACTAATGTTGACTTGGACTCAACAATGAACTGATTAATTTTGGTGGTCATAGGTCAAAGTTCAAGGTCACTGTGACCATGTCTGTCTCATTCTCCTGAACGCGTTATTTAAACAACACCTTTAGGAAATTTCTTCAAATTTGGCACACATGTTGACTTGGACTTGGATGACCTGATAACATTTTGGTGGTCAAGGGATAAAGGTCAAGGTCATCTTGTCTGTCTTATTCTCATGAACAACACCTTAAGGGATTTTTTTTTCTTTAAATTTAACACAAATGACCACTTGGACTGAAGTACAAACTGATTAGAATAAGGTCAGTGTGACCTCACAAAATGTGTTTTTGGCCATTACTCAAGAATTCATATGCCAGCTATGACCAAACTTAGTACAAATGTCTAATAGGATAAAATAATGAAGCGATGTCATTTTATAACAAAAAGGTCAAGGGTTAACTTCACTGTGACATCATAATGTTCTGCATGAAACACTTTTCTGGCAGGAACAGAAGGGAAAATATTTGGTCAGGTACTTAATTGATGACACTTATCTTGGGTGTCCACTAAGAATGTCCCGATCCAGCTTTTTCCACTTCCGATCCGATACCGATATTACAGCCTTGAGTTTTGGCCGATACGGATCCGATCCAAGCACGTATTGTACATATTCACTTATTTTGTTGTCAGTCATGTTAGAAAAGGTTTGATTAAGCGATATTACTCTAACAAGAAGAACTACTTAATCGGGTTAGTTAGAATGATCCACAACAGTTGGTATGAGAAACTGACCTGTTTATTGTTAACAGGGTTAAATAAACAAACTTTAAACTTGAACATTAACATTAAACAGAAAATATAGCTGGTTTGCTTTGGCTGCTTTGGCCCCTTAATAAATAGAAAATAAATCAACACAAGAAATCTTTAAAATGTCTAACATTGAAATTAAAACAGCAGCAAGACTCCACACACTTGTGCTTTGCCCCCCTAATAAATAAAAAATAGATTTAACACCACAAGACATTGTTGACATTTAACAAACAGTGCAGCCTTTCCTTTTCAGTTATTTTTGTAGTGTCAGTGCCAGCCTGGCGCTGCTGTTTCCTGGGACCAACAGAGGGGACAAAAAACCACACACAATATTGTACAACTGTTTAAACAAGCAATAGTCCACCCATGGCTCCAATTTCACTAATTGTGCCCAAAACAATGCCATCAGTGCTCTTTACTTAAACAGTAAGAGTATAAACCAAATAAAAATATCACTCTCAAAAACCAGAGCAGAAAACAAATAGTTAACTAAACTGACCGCTACTCTTCCTACCCTCCGTGTGTCTACCGTCTGCATGCTGGCCTGGTGGATTGATAGTAAGAGCTGGAGCTGATCACTGGAATGGACTGCTTGAATCGCGGAGCGCTGGGCTGGTCGGAAAACCTGGATTGGATTCCGTGAAAAACTGGATCGGAGTTCTTGGATTGGCATTTTTCCATGCAGTCCGATCTGATGCCGAAGCACGTTTTTTGCTAATATCGGCGGCCGATACCGATCCGAATATCGGATCGGGACATCCCTAGTGTCCACCTTGAAACTGCGCTGATCATAGATCTTCTGCGCTGACATGGGGACAATGGGTGTGAAGCATCCATGTTTTCACAGACATAGATGTAACCTTTAAGAGAAACTTGACTATGCAAGGAAGCATACAACTGCAGGGCAGTAATTCTAGTTTTTCACTAAAAGTTGAATCACACAGTGATGACTGCTACTTTTTTTGTACTGTTTTGCTTTGCAGGGCCATTTTAGCGTTGGTGCTCACCTTCCCACGTGCAAGTGTCCCACTAAAACAAGTTCACCCTGGACACTACTGTATTTTGCAAGAGCACCTTTGCTACATCCTGGGCTTTGTTCTGCCCTACACAACTGTGTTTGGTTCAAAGAAATACAAACATGCCAGTGCTTTTCCCCCTTTATCAGAAAGGTATTCAGTAATTCCAGACCTTTCTCTAGCACTGACACATAGCTGTGGAGATAGATCTGGATAAGTGAGACTGAATAGTCACAATAAACCTTTATTTTTCAGTTACTAATTATCTCATCTCTCTTTTCTCTTCCAGGTAAGTTAACAGGGATCTGTACAGAGCAGAGGCCTCACTGTAGGTAATCTCTCCTTACTCTTTCAACTTGTCATGCAGCTTTAGTCCCTGTGTCTTAATTTCCTTCTTGCATGCTAATTTTCAGTGGATAACAGAAGTTGAAGATGTATCTTATATATTTTACTTGTCAGTAGGACAAATTCATTGTTGATTTTGGCCTTTACATGGGATTTGTTAACAGAGAGAAAAGCAGGAAGGAGTTTTACTGGCTGCTGTGAATGGAGATAATACAGCTACATGATATGTAGGGTTGTGGGTGTGGAGACAAAAGTCAGAAGCAGACCAGCATCCTGTCTGATTGGATTATTTGGAGTCATGCTGTGATATAAACCATCCATCCAGATGCAGGGGATGCTCAGAGAGGGGATGTCTTTCATTGTCAGGTTCTACTGTGCTGGCTTCACTAATTCATATTTTCATATTATGTATTTCTGGTGGCTGCTCACACATTTTTAAAGCCTTTACTCATTATATGACATATTTCAGATGGGTTTAAATAAATACCTCCTGTAAAGATCCCACATGTTGCAGTCTGAATGTTGTTGTCTTCACAACTAATTGCTTCTTATCTGTAAAAATAAATCAATGCTTCATTTCCACTGAGGGAAATGGTTTTTAGTTCACAAAAATAGACAGGAGGTCTGTGTCGCCGGGCATGTATTTACATTTCTGGGGAGGCTGCACAGCGTTGATTCAACACCTAAATCTTGCTGAAGACAGTTGTATTGTCAGTGAACCTTGTGAGTTTTAATGAAGCCGAATTTTGTTACATTACCTTTTTGTTAAATGATGCTCTGGCTTCATATGAGTAGAGGAAATCTCCGCTAGCTGCTGGACTAATTTTTACATTGTAAAATGCCACAGGTCTGTGCTAATAACATTAGCATGTTGTATTTGTGGGGGAAATGTGCCAGCAAAAGAAGTGTTTTGTCTGTGAATCCTGGGAGTTATAATGAAGCTGATATGTGTCCTTGTGTTTGAAATTGTTGGTATTAAGCCATGTTTAATGTGTGTTTTGGCTGTGTTTTGAATGGACTAAACTTTACAGCACTTCACAGAAACCCCACTGCTGACTAGCGTTTTGGAGGTGTAACTGGAGAGTGACACAGACACTTACAACGGCATAGGCCACAAGCATAGGCTATGGTGTAGGCTTTGCATAGAGCTTGATGCACAAGTATAAATCCATCTTTAGTGCGTCTGGAGAGGCACCAGTGGCAGCAGACTGTAGAACAGAGATTGAGTGTATGTTTGTTGGAAACACTCAGTATGGTTGAGAAGCAAGACGAACAGGCTTTGAGAATGCTGCTTATTTTCATTGTTGTACAGCCTCTTGAAAGTGTAGCAGAGTAAGTTTGACTTGGATGTGATTTTTCTTGTTGCCTGCTTGCTCAGAGTGCCCTCTGCTGGTGATCACATTTAATTTGATTTATTCATTTATTTGTCTTTTAAAGGAGAAGTCCGGCATTTTGCACTTTGAGCCCCATTTCTGGGTTGTTTATGATGAAATAGAGAAACAGACCAAAAATTGACGATTGCTCCTTTTCGGAGAATTTGGTTTTCCCCTGCCTAGCTTAACAGTGCTGCCTATGGCCTTGTGTATATCTGTCCTAAAACTACCCGAAACTTTAGTTTTCAAAGCCATGAGTGGTCAGTGGTGTTCGTTGATGTTCTGACATAAAAATCGTAGCAAACTGATTTACTAGTGGCCTCTAGTAGCTGCTGAGGTCTCTATACCATAAAATACAAAAGTGTAGTTGCTGAGGTCTCTATACCATAAAATACAAAAGTGTGAGACAAGTTCCTATCTATCTGTCTGTCTGTCTGTCTGTCTATCTATCTCTCTAGATGAAATAGAATAGAAATAGAATACTTCTCAGAATTATATGGCCTGGTCGTGTTGTAGAGCCTTGGCATAAAATGCATTTGTGAAAATTTTCAGTCATTCAGGTCATACAGTTTCTACTGTGGAAGTGCTAAGTCAGTCGAAAACTAAATTAAACACTACATTTTTAAAAAAGAAGTAGTGCTAAGTCAAAATAGCTGGACTTGCTGTAGAGTACCATTGCCAAACATTAATGTTGATATTGGGACAATTCTGCAAAACCCTTGATTACTCTCAATTGCAACATGTTAAAATGTTTTGCTTTCTGATAGTATCTGTGCATGGCAAATGGTATAATTAGGGTTAGGGGAAGCTGATGGTGAGGGCAAATGAAATATGGTTGAGGTTAAGGCTGGCCCCTGAAAATCGGAGATTCAGATCACAAGTCTGAGAGACCCCTCAGTCACTTGAGATTCTTCAAGTCGAGCAGTCATGAGCACTTCTCCCTTTCATGCTGCTCTCTGGTACAGGTGGCTGCAGACCCAGACCCAGTGAGTGAGTCTGAACAGGATGGAGGTAGCTACCTGGAGAAAGAGAGGCTTTGCCTGATGAGGCTCTGAGAACGTTATCTCCTGCCTGTGAAGTGATGAATTTACAACTCACACTAACTCTCTATGGTACAGTCTCTGGCTTTGGTTTGATATCTAGTGTTGGCAAAAAACAACAACATTGTTGCACATTTTTGTTGAAGACCTACCAAGAGGCAGTTAAAGAAGCAAGAGCACCCTTCTTCTCTAACTTAATTTTAATAAACCACTCGAACCCCATAATTTTATTCCAAGCTATAAATTCTGTCACCACCCCCTCCCCCTGTGATTTTACTGATGCCTCTCAAGAGACATGTGAGAGGATTTTTAGATTTCTTTAGTCATGAAATCAAAGACATTAGGCAACAAAATACCCCCCTCTGTTTTTAGCCTCATTGTAGCCTGTAAGGGACATGGAGTCTGAGTGGGCCATGTTCAAAGCCTCCATTGTGGAGGCGACTGCTAGGAGCTGTGGTCAGAAGGTTGTCGGTAGAACAGTGGACCAGCTCTTTATCCTTGCAAGGCTGCTGGAGGGGGTGTGGGAGTTTGCCTATCCAGTCTACATGTGCTTTGTGGACCTGGAGAAGGCTTACGACTTTCCTCAGGGGGGTCTTGTGGGGGGTACTGCGAGAGTATGGGGTCCCAGACTCGCTGCTATGAGCTATCCGGTCCCTGTATGACCAAAGTGAGAGCTGTGTCCGCATACTTGGTGTGAAGTCGACCACATTCTTGGTGGGTGTTGGCCTCTGCCAGGATTGTTCCTTGTCACCAATCCTGTTTGTGATCTTCATGGAAGGGATCTCGAGGCGCAGCCGGGGGGAGGAAGGGGTCCAGTTTGGGGACCTCAGAATTGCATCCCTGCTTTTCACAGATGATGTGGTTCTGTTGGCGTGTGAAGCATGAGTGTGAAGCAGTTGGGATGAGACTCAGCACCTCCAAGTCTGAGGCCATGGTTCTCTGTCGGAAACCAGTGGATTGCCCTCTCCAAGTTGGGGGAGAGTTACTGCCTCAAGTGAGGGAGTTCAATTATCTTGGATAATTATTTTGAATAAATTATTTATTTTCATTTTTCACTTTAATATATTTAGATATTTGAGATCCTATTTCTTTCAGTTGCACATTTTATCTTTTCAGATTCAGATCTTATTTTTTTTACAGTTTCAAATCTTTTAACTTCCAGCTTTGCCAATTCACCACTTAAAGACATCAGAAACATTGTATGTTGTCACAACACGACCTCTCATTTTGAACATTTCTCACCTGTGTGCTGGCTCCAGCAGGTGGGCCTGCCATCATTCCAAGACTGTATGGCTCTCCATCATTGTGTGCGGACACTGCGCTGCGTTCACAGTGCTAGGTGGAAATTGGAAATTTCAGCACTTAAAGTGTGGCTGTTGAAATGCACAATAACACAGATAACAATAATAACAATAACAATAAAACAGATTTAGCCATTCAGGATATTCGTGCATGCCGTGCAAATGGAAGTTTGTCACTGCCAATCACATGGTGTAGCCTACATAAAGTGTTGAAGGCAACTGAAGGCAACGTGATAGGGGAAGGTCCCTAGCCTTTTTGTTAAATCTGTCTGTCATGATTCCACACCCCTCTCGGTTGGTGCCACGCCCCACATGCTAGATCAGGGCCAAAAGTCTGAAACTGAAAAGAAAAGATCTGAAACTGAAAAAAAGATTTGAAACTGTAAAAAATAAGATCTGAATCTGAAAAGATAAAATGTGATCTCAAATATCTAAATATATGAAAGTGAAAATGAAAATAAATAGTTATTCAAAAGAATTACCAGAGTGAATCATATTATATTTAACCTGAAAAACTTTTTGTACACTTATTTTTATTTTGAATACAGTGATGTATTTTTCAAAATTCAAGATCAAAACTTAAATTTTCAGTTTCAAATTTTATTTTTTCAAGTACAAAACATTTGGCCCCAATATAGTTCCATACTGACGTAAATGATGTTGTTCTTGAACAACTTGCAATTTTGTGACAACAGCAATTACCTTTTAAGCACTGACTCTAGTTGACTTAGTGTTGCACTTGAAGTACAGTGACCCTGACGACATAGGGTTACGTTCCTAGTCCTGATAAAGCTCCTCCAGAGCCACAGAAAACATGATGGAACTGTTACACTGTTACAGGTCAAGAAGAACTAAACAAAACTGAATCTGACATTTACATTTTGTTGAGTGGCCCTTTAATACGCACTACAGCTGATGGCAGCTCTTATGTTTCTGCTTGGCTTCCTGTTCAACTAAGTCAAAGGTGATTTTACAGTGACTCTTTCTCTCTAAACACTCAGACTGTGCTGCAGTAGCCAGATTCCAGTTCAGTGCCAGCTGATGCCAGTCACATGCAACACTGATCTGAATTACTGCTGCACACTTTTATTTATGGCAAACTGTCAAGTGTGTTATTTTTGACAGGGACAGTAAATGTCTGCTCTGCTCTCTGTCCCTCCTCTGTGTGTGTGTGTGTGTGTGTGTGTGTGTGTGTGTGTGTGTGTGTGTGTGTGTGTGTGTCTTTGATAGAACACTTTGACACATCAGTGTGTCATATGATCTGCTGCTAGGAATACTGTACATCCACAAAAGGTATGAGTGCTGTGAGGAAGGTCAGGACACAACACACTGACACATGTTTAGTCATCTCACTGAACACAATATGAGCACTGCCTCCCAGTGGATCAACCCCAGACTGGTAATCATGTTTACTGGTCACAGATCAGCCATATTATATTAAATGGAAGCTTCATTTCTAACATTACATCATTCTACTTAATGTTTAAAGCTCCTTTAATGACTTCACTCACATGCAAATTCTGGTCATGTAATGTTAGTAAGAATCCTCAAGAGGACGCCATTCACCAACTGAAATGACATTAGAAGTTGAAGACATTTGGATCAAGTATATATTGAACACTGGATAAAATGGGGTTGGAATGAGAGTTGTGCAGATTTGGGATTAAAGTTTTAATTTGTAATTGACTTCATAGGAATTGATTAACAAGTGTTCCAACACAGATTCCTCCAATTTCATGTATTCACTTTAGTGGAGGTAGAGAGTCAGGACTCTGAAAATAAAAGTAGAGAGTGACAAAAGCAAAGCAAAAACAGTTATATACACTATAGCAACACCATGCAATACTAATATTTAAGTTTAAATTTAAAAGTGTATAAAAGCCACTACCTCCTGCATTGCACTGAATGTTGGCTTTGTTCATTTGTCATGAGGTACAGAATTGCCCAATATGGACTCAACCCTTAGGGATACGCAATTAGTCTTGAATTAAAATTCATGAATGTGTCTGTGTTTTCAGACATCATATACCCCATATAAAGCTTTAGCTTTATATATGTCTTTAGATCCACCAGGGGGTGTTAAATAGCCACACTGCCTCATGACTAGTTAGTCAACCTGAGAATTTCAGGATGTCTTTTACCACCAGGTTCTTTGGTTGTCATTCCAACAAACTCAGTAGCACCTCATCTCTGCAGCAAATTCTAAAGTATTGAGCCATTGTAGAATGTCCTCTCCATCCTCTGTGTGTTTGAACTTCTCTCTGGACAGATATAGAGTACCAGACGCCATGTTAGACTTTTAGTGAGAATTTCTTTCACCTTTCATACCGTCAAACTGATTAATGATTATGGGTGAGATTATAATCAGTCTTCCATAATGGTGGTTGGTAATGGTGGCGTTTTAACTTTTGATGAAAAAGTTGGATTTTACTGTCTGAATGTACTATTTGTTTTATGTAAAATAATGTTATGTGGTAACTGTGGAAGAAACACACAAGTAAAGATTCAGGCAGATGGGGTGAACATTGAAAGAGTTCATGACATCAGATTTCTTGTATATCTATTTTAGTAAGGCAAATTGGAAATATATATATATCATACATTCAGACTGGTTTACATTTGTAAGTAATGGATAATTGGTAATTTATATTATATACTAAGACAGGTATATTTTGTAAGATATGTATTTTATAATTAATATTATATATTTACATGAGTTATTTTTGTTTGACAATGTTAAATGGTATTAAAAAATTATGTATATAGAAAAGTCTGTGGTTTATCCATATAAGAAAGCTGTCTGTTTCATTTCACTCAATGACTTAAGAAGAAGGGGTGAGAGTTAAGAAGTTTATACTTACTCCCACTCCTTTTTGGATGTGTAAATCAAAGTAACTATACATTGACAGTTTTGCTTTTACATTATGCTTTTCATGATTTGTAAATATTACTTTCTCTCTCTCTGTCTACTTGTCTGTATGTTCATGTCTTTTTTACATGTTTGAAATGAATATTAATATTATGTTTTGTGTACCTTTTGTTTAGTGTTAAAAGCCTTATGGTACATGTTAACAAATGAGCATACACATTTAAACAGACAGACTGTGTTGTAAAAATGGTGCATTTTTTGTATTGTGTAGAGTGCAGATTACAAAGAAGTACAGTTGCCCAAGCTGTTTAGCTGTGATTTGCAAATCAATTTGACAGCAACATTTTGGTAGTGATTGTTCAGTGGAGCCCCTGTGACTTTGTGGTTAAAGGTCCAGAGTGAGAGATAAATTGATGCAGAAACACCCTTCAATCAATTTTTTTTTTTTTTTTTTTTTTTTTTTTTTTGCAAATTGATATCCGTGCCCACTCCACCCCTCATTAGACCTGTCAAATTGGCAGAGACAGACTGTCTCGTACCGGCCTGGTTCTCCAACAGAAGAGCGGTCATTACACTCTACCATTATGCACGGCTGTGCCTATTAATAGCGTCCGTGCCACTAATTCATCACATGTAGGCCGACTTGCAAACCATCATTGCGGTGATATTTCAATCTTCATTATAAAACGTCTAATTATTGATGATTAATTTATAGCTCTACAGCGGGTTGTGTAACAGAAACAAACATCCTTGTGAAACACAGTGCACTGTATAGTTAAAGCCTACTTTCTTTCAGTAATCGAATTATTAGAGTTACCTGAGGAATCGTTTCAGCCCTATGGCAAACAAATGTTTATGATACTCACGTTTTGTTCAGCAAGACAGTCTTCACAAATGAACACCACTTTTATGATTTTGAACTGTAAATGTAATCGCCAGAAGTGAAAAGCTAACGTTAGGCTATTAACAATCAACACTGTGGTTGCATGACTAAACATCACCACCATAAACAAGGCCTTAAAGCTGTTTGGCGTGGCCTGGCGTGATGGCCTGGCGTGATGATGCTCTGTAGTCTTCTTATAGCCACTTGTTAGGTGAATTTTATGTGTATATATGAGGTTTGCCAAGTGGAAGCATAGATTATATTAACTGTTGTTTGTTTTAATAACAAGAAACATTGATTTGATTGATTTATTTTATTGTGAAATGTAAAAAACCCCACAAGGTTGCTCTGCTGGGCTGCATTTACTCTGATACAATGAGATATTCATTTTCATCATTTTTAAACAGATCGTTTTTTACACAGTTTCACCTGTTGGAGGGCTGCGGAGCCTGATATAAAAATAGACCTGGTTCGTGAAAAACAGAGTTGAGCCATATGGCACAGCTTTCATTCAGTCAGTGTAACACCTAACATACTGCAGCAGGGGTGAAGCCCAGCATTGTGCCCCGTGTATTTTGGCAGTTAGCCTCTCCTACTTCAGCAATAGAGGAAAATCTTTAGGAATAACAACCAAAACTGTTCTGATTTGGGTAGAAAAAAGTGTGTTTATGTCTGGACTTAGACTTGGACTTGAGAGAACTGATTAGACTTTGGGGGTTGAAGGTCAGGGTCACTGTGACTCATCTGTCTCATGAAGGCGATATCTCAAGAACATCTTGAGGGTTTTTTTTTTTTTTTTTAAAAATTGACACAAACCTTCCCTCAGATTTTGGTGGTCAAAGGTCAGAAGACAAACTCACTGTGACCTTGCATCCATCTCACTCTTGTGAACATGATATCTCAAAAAAACTGAGGGACTTTATTCAAATGTGGTACGAATATCCACTTTGAGCTAAGGCTGAGTAGACTTTGGTGGTTGAAGGTCACTGTGATCTTGCATCGGTCTCATTTCGGGAATTTTGTTATATCTCAAGAAGGGGTTGAGGGAGTTTCCTCAGATTTGACACAAACTTCCACTTGAACTAAAGAATGAGCGGATTCCAATTTGATGGTCGAAGGTCAATGGTCAAGGTCACTGCAACCTAATAAAACATGTTTTTGGGCATAATTCAGTTATTCATAAGTTAATTATGACCTGATGTGTGTTCGAAACATCCGTTTTTTCACATACATGGATGTGAACTGATAAAAAACTTGTCAGGTTTGCTGAGGCATACAACTGCAAAGCGGTAATTCTAGTTTTAAAATATTGCATAATTAATAATGTACATTGTGTGAATGTAAACAGCCAAAAATAACATAGAAAAAATGATCTCCTTTTCTTTTCTTTACTCTTTGCCCCTTCAGCTGTGTAAAACTAGTCCAGCGTAGATTCATTCTTTCACAATTACTGCCCCTGAAGTTGTTTTCCATGTCTGGGGATGGGCAGAGTTTAGGGCTGCTAACGAAGAATAAAATCAACCAGCACTGCAAGAAATCCATTTAAATGGAACTGTACATTTTCACCGGGTCTCCAGTGAATGGTTCCATTTTTGTCCTCAGTTTTATGGCAGTGAAACAGGAATGCAATAGTTCTATTAAAACACACTTTTGGAGCCGTTATCATGATCATATATGTGCAGCTACACGGCTGCTCATTCATACTTAGTCTGAGTATGTAAGTGCATTTTTAATGACAGTGAAATCATGGAGGTCTCAGCTGACGGAACGTCTGGGGCCACGCCTGTCTTTGTCGTCTCCACATCAGCCCTCCTCCGGCCCCGTCCTCTCCATCGGTATTTTCCTTTCCATCTTTCCCCTTTGCCCTGTTGCCCTGACAACAGACAGACACATGCAAGTGTTTCCTTGGAGACGGGACAGATGAGCCCCCCTTCATGTCTGACAGCATGCGTTGCAGCACCACCTGTGAATGTAAAATCACATTTAGATGATAAACACAAACCAGAGGCATTTTCTGTTTTCTGTTCTGCATTAAGACAAACTAATCTGAGTCTTTTTCTTATTGTCCAGCTGAGAGCTCTGGGAAATTGCAGTGCAGCTATGGCTCAAGATCCAAATAATATTTTTGGCTTTCTAAGTATGGATCATGTTTGTGAACATTATAACACATGACTGTATGGCAAATTGTGGATTTGGATTTCAGAGGAGGGTGGAGGGGCAGTAAGGATTAAGAATCTTCAAGTATATCCCATTTGGACCACAGGCTGTCAGTGGAATCTCTGAATCTCAGATCATGCTTTTCACTTTTTATACTGACTCTCCCAAAATTGGCACAATAACCATTTGGAGGACAAATTCAGAGCTAACAAGGTAATAGTGGGTCTAATTATATTGAAACATATAGCCACCAAATTTTTTACCTTGGACTCATCCAGTGGTAGAATCAAAACCGACACTGTGGCAGACAGTGATGTGTAATGCTACTGACCTGAAGTGAAGCTGGAACTGGAGGCTTCTGTTCCACATGTAAGAAAATCTCTTTAGAAAATCCACATGTTTCAGAATCACACTACTAAAACTCTAGCCTTGGAGCATAATTTTACTCAACTGCTGTGCTGCTGCTGCTGTGCAGTCCATTTGTCAACAAAGTTATTTTAAATTTCAAAAACCTCAACCCAATTACTAGAATAAATTTTGGCAGTGTACTGTAAAACTTCAAATAATAGCCCAGGCTATTATTTAAACAAATTACTGAACTCAACAGGCGTATGTTTGGGACAGGCATCTATAAAGGACAGGCCTTTAATTCTTTTTACACAAAACTGTTGCTCAGCAAAGATGGAAAATACAATCAAATTGTTTATTTGAACCAGTATGAATATTACATTGTATAAAAATTAGGCTCCAAATAACATATTAGTTACATAGTATGTTATGACACTTGTTTCATGGCACTCGAGGATAACTGCACCTGGCACACCACCATAACTTCGGTTAATTTTTATTAAATCCCTTTTGATTTTTTTGCTTGGTGGAACTTACACACTAAAGGAATATAAATGACTTACCTAGTAATCGAGGAATGAACACATATTCTTCATGAAAGCTTCAGAGGAAGGGAGTCACCATTTGTTTTTTGGCATGCTGTTAAATACACAGCTACACCAAGCTAGTAAAATGGACTTGGCATTTAATTGGGATTAGGCTTTTAATTGAAGTTTTATGGTATGTTTCTACAAACAATTGATAAGTTACATTTCTACGTTATTAGTGGATACATTGGAACTTTGAATTTCTTCACATGTCAACAATGCTGTGGCTCATGTGGTAAGGTTTAGGCACAAAAACCACTGGGTTAAAGTTCAGAAAGAATACCCAGTTTTGGGGGCACAATCCCTGCTGGAAACACAGCAATGTCTCAACAAAAACAACTGCTTTTCTTGGCACTATCCCCACTGGAAAAGCTGCCACATGTCACTAAAAGAGACCCATGCTCAGTGGCTACTGGAAATACAACGACTCATTAAACATACACAGTAAAGCTGCAGCTATTGATTCTTTTAGTAATCGAGTATTCTATTGATTATTCTGGCGATTAATCGAGTAATTGGAAAAGAAATACTGCAGGTTTTCATTAAAATACTTTAGCTTTATTTAAGGGCAAGAGTAACATATAAAAGGTCAAATGATGCATCTACTGTAAACTCAACTGCTTGCTCAGTTGAACATGGTGGAACCCTCTGCACAAAGCTGTCCAAAGTACGACTCTGCGACTTAAGAGTATAATTAATGTTTTTTAATTGATACTTATTATATGGCCTTCATAATTATCATACTTGAAGTTCCTATGACTGGGTAGTTAAGACTCATTCACTGTGGTCAATGGATGCCTTACACCTGCTGACCCTACTTTACTGCAATCCAATTTAATATACCTGCTGTACTCGATTTGTGCATTAAGGCTTCGTTTTCTACTGTGTGCATGTCTGTGTGTGAATGAGTGAGTAAGGGGTGCGCATGTGTTATTGTGTGTGAGACTAACATAATAACATGAATGAAGCAAAGGGTTAAACAAATTGACTACAGCATTTTATTTTCTGTGTGTTGCTATCTATATTCTATAGCAAAACTTTGCTAATACGCATGATACTTGCCAGGTAATGTTAGCCAACACAGTGATTTCTGTTATTATTCAGCCATTGTAAAGCCATAATACACATATATTATTCACATGCATCA
Source organism: Epinephelus fuscoguttatus (assembly GCF_011397635.1). Lineage (NCBI taxonomy): Eukaryota > Metazoa > Chordata > Actinopteri > Perciformes > Serranidae > Epinephelus > Epinephelus fuscoguttatus. The sequence continues at coordinate 33,611,187 of NC_064774.1, forward strand.
TGAATCTCAGCTAGCAATCACTGATTAAGGTTAAATGCAATTAAATGTGACGTTGACGTTACCTTGTTGTGTTGTGTCCGTTCAGCAAACTTGATGCATACAGAGGATTTTTTCTACTTAGATGTTGTAGCATTGAGGATGTGCTATTGTGGTGTGCTAATTCTGTTTTGCAATACAAACGGAACTGTTTTCGACATGTAATGATCCCACACTATACACACTTTCTGTCATTTTCTTTGGTGTGTCTCCTCTTTTTGTCTCTCGCTCTTTTCTTGTCCTTCTTCTTCCATCGTTTTGCAAACCGTGCTACATCCAAAAGTAACATAAGCGCTTGTGCAACAAAAACAACCATCCATGCAAAACACAGTGCGCTGTGTAGTTATACTGGATTTAACAAGGCAAATAATTTGCTTTGAGGCTTTTTGGCAATCTAATTATTCAAGTTATATTCACAGCTACGGGCAGTTTAGAGTCACCACTTAACCTGCATGTTTTTGGACTGTGAGAGGAAGCCTGAGTACCTGGAGAAGACTGCATAGAAGGGCTCCCCCATCTCGGGTTCAAACCAGGAACCATCTTGCTGTGAGGCGACAATGCTAACCACTGCACCACCGTGGATCTTTTTGAGATGCTGATTACAGAGTGCTGTAGAGATAACATTTTTTTTTGTTTGTTTTCTGCTGTTTGTTGCTGAGGAGGTACTGTGTAGTGGAGATGCAAATGATTTTAACCTAAAACAGTAAACTTTTGTTGGGTTTTGGCCGTTAGTTCACACGACAATAGCGTTTTGGGGGCCTGAAAATGCAATCTTGTCGTGTTTAGTGGCACAATACAGTTCCTCTTAAAAACGGAGACTTTTCACACATGTGCATTACAGTTTCAGTCAGTAGCATGGGAAGGTGAACCATAACAAAAACAATGGTGGACTCTAAAGCTCTGTTTGCGCTGCTCACTGCACCATCACTGTGAACAGCAGAGACACATAACTTACATGCACCAAATACTGAATCTACTTAGACACCACTGAAGGGCAGCCAAAAGGGGCTTTTGGAGAAGTCCCGGGAGGACACGCAAGTGGTGGGAAAACTGTTGTTGGAAAAGTGTTGATGAAGAGAATGAATAGAAAAAAACTTTCATATGTCCAAAGCCCTCCTCATTGCCCTGAGCAAAGAACTTTCTCCTCACATCGAGGGGGAGAGGACGCACATAAGATCACCGCTTGGAGTCCTAAAAAAGATAGGGTGCACATTATATTATTAAGTGATGATCTACAATAAACTGCTAATGCCTTTGGGTTGTCATGGCCGACTGTGTCTGTTATTGTCAGACAAACATGCAAAGCCATCTCCATTCACTTTGGTCCCACATATATTCAGCTGCCTTTCGCTGTGCCCCAGGCCAAAGCACTAGTTGCTGCATTTCAACATGCTCATGGTATGCCTCAGTGTTTGAAGCCATAGACTGGACCTCAGAAATCTGATCTCTGCAGCTGGGAGTGATGACTGGTGAAATTGAACCAAATGGTGATGAGCTGAAAGATGTTGAAAGGTTCAGTAGAGTTGAACTCGTGGGTTTAGTAATTCCATTCACATCACAAATAGTCATTTGATCCATTGTGTATATGAACACAGTGGAGCTTTAAAGATAAATATGATCAAGACTGATAAAAAATTAGAAGACATTAGGGTTAGCCATGTTAGACATGGATTACCACTTTAAGCACTGGCAGTCCATGTCTCAGTGTGAACCTCCAAGGAGGGTATCAAAGCATCACATGAGCATTATTTCAAAACCAGTGATCATCTTGACCTGTACAGGACAGCTACAGACACAGCTCTCGCTCTAACACACCTGAAAGTGAATTATCTCCTTTGGAAGCCATTGGCTCTAATTAGACCCTGTATATAATTTTACACAGCATGGATGAAACAGCTACTTATCACCACCTCCTCTTATTCCAAAGCCAGAACACAGGTGCTGCTCTACTTACACAGTATTCCCCTGACAGGTAATTACTAGACTACAGGGATTTGGAAAGGGTGGCAGTGCCTTCAGGGAAAACCTTTTTTTTGTTCATATCCCCTTTGCATCTACATTCTCATCTACCTGCTTTACTTCTTATTTTCATCCTTTCATCCTACTGTTCTCCCTCTCCATTTCCTTCTTTTCCCCCCTTTCTTTATCCTCCTCCTCTCAACAACATCAGGCCTGTTTGATCTTCAGCACTGAAAACCAGCAGCTACTACTGTGCCATCAAAAGCATCTCTATGGTTGCTATGGTTATTCACTTAGATACAATTACTATAGCAACACTGTTTCTGGAGGCCTGGGAGGAAGTGGCTCAGTAGGAGTCCAGGTGGAGACACACAAAACGCGTACACTACATTGAATATACATGGGACAGTTTCCTGTTGGTGTGCCACTTAGAATATAACATGGAATGCAGTCTTTCCTCTCTACATACAATCAGTGGGCACAGATTTTGGTTTGGTCTCTGGATACATAAGATGATACCAAACCTGGCAACCTCACTGTGATGACAAAACTCCAGGGGCCTCATTTCTAACCATGGCATACAAATGAAGCTGTCCTTGAAAGATACCTAAGCCACTTCTCATGACAAAGATTAAATTTGTAAAAAAAAAAAAAAAAAAAACAGCATTGGAGACTAAACGTATGCATATTGCAGGGAAATGTAACATCTTGACAATGCCCTCAAATTCATTGTTTTTAATGTAGAGGCATAGTCGTGATCGAATGCCAGAGCGCCATGGTGCACGTGCGTTTCCAAGCTCCTATTTTCCTATGCTCTCTTGTTCTCTTCCACAGAACTATCGGCCCATTTCTAAGCTGCCTTTCCTATCCAAAGTTCTTGAAGAGGTGGTGCTAATTCAACTCTTAATTGTGTTAAACAGTATTACCATCTTAGATGCATTTCAATATGGATTTCATAACATTCTCATCAGTAGACTAAATCAATGTGTAGGTATATCTGGAACTGCTCTTTAAAGGGATAGTGCACCCAAAAATGAAAATTCAGCCATTATCTACTCACCTATATGCCGACGGAGGCCCTGGTGAAGTTTTAGAGTCCTCACATCCCTTGCGGAGATCGGCGGGGGCAGCGGCTAGCACACCTAATGGCTGACTGCGCCCCAGACTAATGTCCAAGAACACAAAATTGAAACCACAAAATATCTCCAACATGCCCATCCGTAGTGATCCAAGTGTCGTGAAGCCCCGACATAAAAAGTTGTTTCGAAAAACGTCATTTGAACTCTGTTTTTAGCCTCACTGTAGCCTGTAGCGCTGACTGCTTCTCTGTGCTCCATGCTGTTTTTTACTCATAGACAGCCCCTGGAATACAGAATGCACCACCAGTTTGAAAGGCCAGTGGGCTCTGTCATCTATCTGTGCGGCCATGGTGCTACAAACTTTGAGGGCCTTTTTGCTACAAACACAAAAACAATACTGACATCATTAGAAAGCTAAGACTATTTCCAGTAGTGTATAACACTCAAAATTATGAGTCAGTGTGACGGATAATGATAATGATAATGATAATGATAGTCACTTCTTGATTATATGTCAGATAAGTTACAGTTTTGTTAACAATACTTCAGAAAACACTACTATGAGCAGACTGTGAACCACATTAGCTCAGAATGACTTAGTACTGTCTTTGCTGCCAGTGCAGTGTTCCTATTTGCAACCCTCTTAATCATTTTTTTTTTTTAAATATCAGTTACAGATGGGTATCCTTATCATCGCCATCCCTTTTCTATTCTATGAGACTGATCAATACATGGCTGATCTGACCCTGCGTCATCAGTCACAGCTGCCTAGTTGTCAGAACGAGAGGCTGGTTCAGATGTAACATCGTCATGCTATGGATCAGCCTGTTAGCCCAATCAATCCCTCATCAGCGCTTTTTTTAGCCTCAGCCCTGTCCAGGTCATCAACAGCTGCCAATAGCCTCATTAGACCCTGCAGCTGATAGTGTTATTCTCTGTCTCATTCACTCTCTTGTGATGGACAGCATACTGTAATGTACATATGGTTTAAATTACTACCTTGTTGATTTCAGCTTTATGTAGAATTGTTGTAACATTTGTAAAAATACAAATAAAAGTTGGTCGATCAGAGTGAGAACAGAGTTAAGTATTTTTTATATGTGAGCCTTTTCATTTTATTTTCTTGGTTTTTTTTTTAACAAGGGAAAAAGCACAGGACATTGCTTCATATGTAAAATACAAATCAGATGCAATGCATACAGGTTTTTAGCCATAGCTGATTTACAACTTCTGCCCCTGGTTAGGTTTTTAGAATTAAAACAGTAAGTGTAAGATTACTGAGCAGGGAGTAATTCAATGCAATAATACAACACAACATATACAATAAAATATGGGCAAAGACTAAGTCAAAGAGGAGACCACAATAAGAACAGAGACAAAAGAAAACACTTAAAGAATATGTTATTTAGGTATGAGGTCTGCATGTGTTTATGTGTATGTGTACATGCCACACGTATGTCCATGCATTGTGCTTAAGGCATATGCGTGCACATGTGTTGGTGATATGCAAATGTTTGGGCACTTCTGATCAAAATTTCTTTTATTGTGAATAGTTCAGTAAGTAGACGATGAACTGATCTCCAAAAAGCATGAAGTTAAAGATGAAACATACTTTTCAACATTTTAAGCAAGATTACTGTATAATTTTTGTTTTGTACAAGTGTAGAATGCAAAAAGGAAGGTTACAAAAAGTATTCAGAAGCTGTGATACTTGCCAAAGGAGGCACTACTAAGTAATGACCATGCAGGGTGCCCATACTTTTGCTTCAGGTCCTTTTTGTTATTTTCAAACTGCAAAGGACTGAAATAAAATGGTAATCTTGCTTAGAATATTGAAGAAATGGTTCATCTTTAACTATTTGTCTTTGGAAATCAGGTCATCTTTTACTTTCTTAGCTTTACATAGTAAGTGGAATTTTGACAAGGGTTGCCAAAGCTTTTGCTTACAAGTGTATATGTGAGATCAAAGATTGTGGCCTGCACAATTGTTGTTCACAGGCTTGCTTCAGTTTCAGCTGTTGCTTTACATGTGTGTTAAAAACCTTGAGTTCTTTTTAATTTCATATTGTCATGCTTTCCACAATTGTATATCTCTATACCTCTTACTGAAAAGGATGATTGCCCAAATGTTGTTCTGCGTTTTGCTGCACTACAGGTTCCCTTTGTTACACCCCCTCATTCTGATTCCACTATGTTGTTTGTTAACCAGTTGACAGAGTATTTGTGGTGCAAGGTTGTTCACAGACTTAGAAATTAGTTTTATGACGAAAAAAATTACAAACTGTCAAAACTTTATGTATTGTATCGCTGTTAAAGTAGGCAATGATGCCATCCAGCAGGTTTCCGATACTTTACATTCAATGCCTGTTTATATAATGACATAATGGGTGTAACTGTTGTTGGGTTAGCCTGGCCACACATGGTTATACAGTATGATAAATGGGAAAATACCATGGCATCCATGAACTGCTGTGCTGCCTTGAAAGGTATATATTGTCTTAATAAGCAAAAGCAATTAAAATTGTTTTTGACAGTTTTGCACAGTCTTTTTAAGTGTCTATCAAACTTACTTAAGCTGCGAATCTAAAATTACACCTAAAAATTTAAGCCCATATACCTTATCTCTCATTGACTTTTCTTTTTATTGAAAAGCACAGTGAAACTGTCTTGTTGTAGTTCAAAGTCAGATGATTACATCACAAAACTAAACTTTGTTTTTTTTTTGTTAAACCATGAAAAGTTGTACAGAATAAATGCAAAGCTCCATTTATCAATATTTTTTATATTGAAAACAGATCAATATGTAATAAGAAAGGAGTCACTCATACTGAGAACCCACAAAGAATTTTCACATGCTCTGCAGTTCCCTTCACCTTCACCCTCAATTCCAACAACACGCAGGTAGCTAATAAACTTAAATATACTGTCTTTATTCTGGTTTTCTAACTCACAAATCCACTCTCATCAACCTGGTTTCCAGCAGCAACTGCTTTATAGTAAACAGCTGCGATAAAGCCACTGTACACCACCTGCTCAGCAGCAAACAGCAGACAGACACAGTTAGAAACTAACAGGTGAATAAAGCATTTAGCAGCTTCTTGTGGAATCAGCACCCTACAAATGATTGGCAAATAATTAACGTAAAGTTATGGAGGTTAGGTGCAAGAAAAAGGAACATGGTGAGGACGTACCTTAAAATGACTCACAGTTCAGTTCAACACCAGTCTCAGGGTAAGTCCTCTATTTTTGTGACCAACCAAACCTTTCGTCCTCACTGCACCACTCAGGACTGCTTTCTTTTTTACTATCATCAGCACATTGGTTACATCATGATAACGTGGAATATGTACGAATTTGCTGCATTACTTTTGTAGGAAAATGTATGAGCAGTGCATGACAACAGCCTGAAGAGACTGAGATTTTTTCTCAGGAGTTGGTGGAAACCAAAACAGAGCTAAAAGAGAGTGAATATCGGACTTAGATTTATCAGGCGGACACAAATGTTGCTTTTCAAAGGCTGGATGTACAAGACATTTGTTTGCTAACACGTTAACCAAGGCAACTTTGCATAATATATCAGGAGTAGAGTCCAGCCATGCTAGCAGCTCTGTGAGGCTGTACTCAGGCACTGCATAGGTATGTGCTAAATGCTAATGTCAGCATGGAAATATAATCACAATGACAACATTTTAGCTTATGCTGATGACAGCGAGTAAGAAAGTAGTGGATCTAGGATTTCCTAAGCAAAGGGCCATCAAGGGGCCACATTTCTCACAGAGGGGTCAAGTATTTGTCCAACATGCATGCACACAGTCACATTTATGATAAGGTATATATACAATTCACGAGTCATACCTTTTTCAAACACTTCAATTTAAAAAAAGTGTAGACAATAAAACTCATTTTCAATTTTACATTTACTCAGTCTCTGTACCAAGAGTCATTGAATGCCCTTTTCCGGTTTCCATGCGGCGTCTTGGGGAAGAGCTTAAGGACAGGCTGTGCAGGACCCCCTGCTCTAGACTGGGAAATGTCTGTAGAGAAGCAAATTAAATAAACGTTGAAGTTACTTAATTGTTAATGCCCCTTAACTTTCAACAACTGGTATTCAGAAACAGTAAATGATTGTTAATGAGTGCATAGTTTACTGAAATTTACATAACATTTACAGAATGAAAACATGAGCATACCATCAGGTCCTATTGGAGCAGAATAACTCTTTGACTGGACCCTGTGCACTGCACTGGAAGATATCTGAAAGCAGCAACTGAAAAATTACATCAGCAAAACATAAGTCTACTCTCACAATGACATACACAAGCAATAATTACCTTCCCAGATAGCTCCTTACCATCAGATCCTTCAGGAGTAGCACTGTTTGGTGACTCTGGTGGTTCTGCAGACTGTTGGTAAACGTCACCTGCAACAATTTCACTCTGGTTGTCTTCAGAACCAGCGCCGTCCAAGTTTGTGGCTAAAACACAAATATATGTCACAGTCTCCAAGCTTGTATGCAGCTGAAACCATGTTGTCTAACTATCAGACCACAACTATTTAAGTGAAAATTAAGAAAAAGACTTAAAACCTTGAAATATCAAGGTGAGCTCTGGTAGAGGTGAGGTGCAAGAATTCAAGTATCTGGGATACTGAAATTATCGTTCACTCAGCAGTGTCCAAATTTTTTTTGCTAAACATATATGAAATTGTAAATCCTATTTATTTAATGTAATATATACAATTTCATGACTAAACACAACATGGGATTACACAATGTGCAAGTAGTCTAATCTTCATCAGCTCCAGCTATAGATCAATGTCAAGGCAATGCATACATTCAGACAAACTTTGCTGTGGTCAAGTAAGGTGGATCTGCACTTTGATGCACTGTTCCTTTAGTTTAGGATATATTCATTTACTGTTTTCACTATTTTTATTCACAATAGTTACAAACAAACAGAGATAAAATATAGAGTACCCATTAACCAAAATGTGGCAGAGATTCTCACAATAGCACTTCATTACAATTACTAGTACATTGGTACGAACAAGTGTGTTATGAGTTTTAACATTCAAGTTACCAGCTAACTGCTAAAGTTATTCCTCAAGCAGAAAATCTACAAACATTTAGCGCCAATGTCAATTGGGATTTAACAGTATGACAATTACTTAAATTCTATGCCATTTCATAACAATACCGGACATATCATACATTACAGAGTTATTGTTGTTGCTGTGCCTAGATGATGTCTGACTTGGTGAAGAGGGATTGGAGCTGCCCTGCTCTTGACCGTGACCAGCCTCTGGTCGACCGTCCTCTGGCGCACTCTCCCTGCTCATTTTCAGCGGTTGGTAGACAGGTTCTTTTGTCCAAAAACCACTGAATACCCATCTGAGACTGACCCTTTCTTTTCATACTCTGAATTGCTACCAAACATTATGGTTAATGTTAACACAAAAATGCAAATTTTAAAAAAGTAATGTAAATTGATTAGCATTACACGTATTAGTGAAAGCTAATACATGTAAGCTTACTGCTGCAGCTTACTGCTGCTTCTTAATTTAATGTTCGTCAGACTTGAGCTGAGTGACAGCAGCAATTAATGTTCTTTCAAACATTAATGACAACCATGGGGATTTGTGACCTACCAACAATCTCTACAAAACTTTGACTGCCATCAGGCGATTCTCCGTGTCGTCTCCAGCCCATCTATGGTTGTGGTATCGTTGGAGTGTGAACCTGAGTTCATTCAAATTGTCATCTTCTTCTTTCAGCTTTATTGACGGTGGACCAGCCTATTTGGTGCACTACTGCCACCAATGGTTGAGCATGGAATTGCATTCACCTATAATCTGATTGTCATTCTCGGACAAGACGACAGATGGGTGACAGGACAGGGGCACTTCAGGGGGACAATTAGATTTCAGAAGGGGCTAATGCCCCTGTGGCCCCGCCCCCACAACCACCACTGGAGTAACATGCTAATATTTAGCAGGTAATGTTTACCACGTCCCCATTTATATGTTGACATTTGCTAGTTAGCACTAAACACGGAATACAGCTACAGGTTTTGGAGGGATTGACGCGTGAGCTTCAAGTACTGGACAAAAGGAAAAACCGTCTGATGATTGCACTAAATGAAAAAGTAAGGGGATCATCAAAATCATTAGAAATAATCCTCTGGGGACCATGAATATCTGTACAAAAGTTAACCAATGGAGGGACCAATACTGCTATCTCTCATGCTCTGCCACAAGCATAACTTAAGATCATCAGTAGCTTTACATTTTAAAAAGTTTTTAATGACATATAATAGTCTATATCAAAAAAATATTTATAGTGAAGTCTGTATGATGTTCACTTCATATAGAACTGAGACTAAAGTAACCACTGCAGTTTGCTCGTAGAGACAGAATTAAAGAGAATTTCATTGTGGAACATATGTCTGTAGCACAGCAGCAGGCACTCACCTCAGGACGTATGACAATAAGTTGAGTGTCATTGGCTCCATTCAGTCCTGAGACAAGTGTGTTTCAGTGGGACCTGTGGAGGGTTAGACTGCCTCATAATCCAGGATGTGGTGGGAGGAAGGTGCACCAAAGACAGTTTACAAGGTAAATGTTTAATTATTGTAACCTAGTGGTGCCCACCTGGTACATGTATAGAGTTTCTCATGATGTCTCAAGCTTATGTCAACTTCTTAACCGCCCCATTACTGGCTTCCCTCCATTTCATTCCCCCGTCATTCCCCCCTCCCTTGATACCCCCACCTCTCTCCCCTCATAAAATATTCAGAGAGCTTGGCGCTTGGCCAGATGCCCCCCAACCCCCTCTTTCTGCCAGGCAGGCAGCCAGCTAACAGGGCACGTGGCTCATTGAGGGGTACAAAGGGTGGGGATACAAAGAGCAGGTTGGGCTTTGAAACGCAGAACGGTGAGATTTTCATGATGTTTGCCTGCTTATAATGAACTCGGTTATTTTGTAATTACCGATACACCTCAGGAGGTTTCCTTGTTCAAACCTCCACCAACTGTAAACCTGATGGTTGTGTATTATAAAATCCAGCCACAAACCTTTTCATAAGTGCCACTCCTTCAGATTACAAAACCAAAGTTAGATTTCTCCGTGTACAAAAGCTCTTTACCCTGAACCCTTGACTGCATGCAGATTCAGGGCTGAACTGACCTATTAGGGGCCACTGGGGTAAAAAATATATCACATGCTCCTACTTCATTCTGCTTGCCACTGTCAGCATTGCAAGATCCAGTCACCAGCTGTTGGCCACAACTCTGGCAGGTGAAGTATATAACATAGATCATCTTGTTACAAGCCAGTGTTTTAATGGGAAACCTTGGGTTCTGGCATTCATGTGGATGCCACTTGATGCGCACAACCTAACCAAACTCTGTTGCAGAATAACTAAATACGCTCATGGCAATAGCACTGACTAATGGCAGTGACCTGCCAGTGGCACCAGATTTCATGTCACACTGCAAAAACTGCTCAGGAGAGCCCAAGGAATGTTACAAAAAGCTCAACGTGTCCACCTGGCCTCCAAATTTCCCAGATCTCAATCTGATCGAGCATCTGTTGAACATGCTGAAACAATTCGATCTGTGGTGGGCCCATCTCACAACCCACATGACTCAAAGGATCCATCACCAATGCCCTGGTTCCAGATGTAACAGGACACCCACTTGTCAAGGCATAGATGCAGGACCTCTGGGGTACTGGCAATTCCAATGGATTGGGATCTTAGAAATTTGGAGGCCAGGTCGACACCTTGAGCTCTTTGTCACATTCCTTTGGCCATTGCTTGAGCCGATTTTGTAGTGTGACATGGCATGTTGTCTTGCTGGGGGGGACTGGTTTAATACTGTGGCTGATAGGTATATATATTCAGTTTGAACATGAAGATCTTGCCAAAGTAATGCATTTGTAAGAACCCAGATGATATTCAATGGCAATGTTTTGTAATGTTTACTGCCAGTGTTTACAATTGCATTATGTCTCAGCATTTCCAAATGCTGGCCATAGTATGGTTTAGGTGAGAAAAATAAAAAATGGACATTTTTCTGGGGATTTTTTGGTCACTTGAAGGTTTAAGAACTCCACAACAAGATCTGACCAGTGCATTCTCACGCCGACCTTTTGTTCTAAAAGGCTGGCACTAGAAGATACAAAGGGCTCATCCTCTGAAGAGCATGAATGAGCAAAGTAAATGTTATGGCAATTTGCCCATTAGAATATGATTTCTTGTGTGCCCTTGGAAATTTTGATCTGATTGTGATAATAAAGAAAAGGTCAGGAGAGCAAACAAAACACATTAAGACTCATCCTCTGGAGATGAGAATCAGCACCTCCAGGGCGCTACATCTGTGCCATCTTAAAGCAGCAGTCTTATTTATTGGTTTGTATTTATCATTACTGACTGTGGTCTATATGCCAGACTGTCCCTTGGGGACATGAAAGCTTTACTCTGGTTGGATTGCCCATTCAGGTTGGAAAAATGAGTGGCTGCCCCAAGTGAGGGACTTTGGGGCCTTGTTCACAAGTGTGGGTAAGAGGGACAAGGAGATCAACAGTTCAGTTGGGTGGCTGTGGTTGAGAGGTAGAGTGGGTCGTCCACCAATTGAAAGATCAGCGGTTCGATCCCGGGCTCCTCCAGGCTGCATGTCGAAGTATCCTTGAGCAAGATACTGAACCCCAAATTGCTCCCGATGGCCGTTCCATCGGTGTGTGAGTGTGTTAAAACTGAGTAGCAGGTGGAACCTTGTATGGTAGCCTCGGCCACCAGTGTATGAATGTGTGTGTGAATGGGTGAACGTGACTCGTAGTGTAAAAAGCGCTTTGAGTGGTCAATATATGACTAGAAAGGCACTATACAAATGCAGGTCCATTTACCATTTACCATTCAAATAAACATGAGAGAAAGGATCAGTGCTCAGTGAATAACCTCCTAAGCTCTATGATAAGCTATTATGGCAAGGCTTAACTATACAGACCAGTGAGCAGAGATAACTAACACGTATTTGGGGTCATCAGGTGGGAACCTCCTTTCGCCAATGTTTCGTCTAGTTGGTCCCACGACACCTCCAGGAGGCTAGACAGTGATCTCTGGCGTCCCAGAGACACTCCCCTAATGCCAGCTCTCACTGCTTCCTGCACCAACCCAACAACATCCTTTACCTTACATTACACATGGCTTTCTCAGCCCAAACAGCACTGCCACCTTCAACAAACCCAGGCTCCGTTTATGTGAGCTCCAGGTAGTGACCGTGCTGATACTACCTTTCCTAGCACATTCACCATACCCTGTTTCACATGCTACATATCATGACTCCAATATAAGCAAAAGTTAAAGGAGATAGAGAAGACAAACTCACAGAATCAGCAAACACACTCACTTTGCAGCATGGTCTCAAACAAAAGGGATTCAAATAGGCCACTCCACACATCAGTAACCTACCTCTTCCAGGATTTTCTCCTGAGAGGACTGATTCGTGGATCTCTCCACCTGATCTCAAGGAGTTATGTACCCTGCCTAGTAGGTCCCCCTGCTGGCCCGCAACTAACATCTGGCTGTTTCATCTGACATTTCCTTCACTGTCTTCCTCAAACTCTGTCCCCGCACTCCAAGTTCCCCCAGGAGCAAGACAGCTGATCTTGCTATGAATCCCCTACACCCCACTTCCACTGGACAAATCCTAGTTTTCCACCCTCGCTGCTCAGCTTCTGCTCCTAAGTCTGCATTCCTAAGATTTTTTCTTTCATCGGCTTCTTCCACTGAGTCTTCCCAAGGAACTGTCAGCTCAATGAAATAAACTATCCGTTGAGTCACTGACTGCAACACTATGTCAGGTCTCTGATTGGTACAAACTATTTCCTGGGGAACAACAAGCTTTCCCCCTAAATCTACTTGTATTTCCCAATCACAAGCACCTTCATGGCGGCCACACCCTTGCCTCCTTACTAACTTATCACTTCTGTATTTCTCCCCCTCACAGGCAAACTGAATTGCTAAACTCCTATTCTTAAAACCTTCTGAATTTGCCTGTCTTCGTTTCCCTTCGATGCCTGCAGCTAAACTTTTCAACACCTGGTTATGTCGCCATGTATACCGGCCTTGTAACAAGCTAACTTTACAGCCTGACAAAATATGCTTTAAGGTTGTGGTACCTGAACACAATGGGCATGATGGGTCCCCATTTACCCACAGTTTTAGGTTCTGGGGGGTTGGTAACACATCATATGTAGTCCCTACTTGGAATCTAATACGATTCTCCTCCATACTCCAAAGGTCCCTCCAACTAAGCTTCCTCCTCTCTACACTTTCCCAGTTCAACCACTGTCCCTGCTTAGCCTGGGTCACTACCTTTGCACCCCTTAATATCTATTCCTGTCTATGTATCTGTTCCAAAACCAGCTTTCTTTTATCTTTGGGACCTGCTTTACTCCATACCGGTTTGCCTGAGCCAAGCCCCAGGCCTCCCCGGCCAAACTGAACATTACCTACAATCTCTGCATGCCTAAGAGCTGTCTCTGCCTCCTAAACTGCCGATTTTGGCTTCCATTTCCTCCCCTTGGTTGGATTTGGAACCACACTCCTAACTACCACATCCTTACTCCCAGATAACAACAGCTCTGTCCTGACCTTGGTAAATTTAAATTCCTCTGTTAAACTAGATACTGGTAGCTGAACTATCCCTATTTAGACATCTAGGAGCGCCCAACCACTTCCTAATATAGGAGCTAACCAACCTTTCAATTCTCTCCACAACGGCTATTGGAATTTCATAAATTGACAGTGGCCACATTAACCTAGGCTATAGCCCAAACTGCAAACACCACAACTTCAACTTTCCTGGAAGTTCTGATTCATCTATTCTATCCAATCCTTTAGCCACATCTTTTCTAAATTTCATCACCTGTTCCTCATCATTCAGCTCCACATTGTACCATCTACCTAAGCTCTTCACTGACTTTTCCCTAATTGTTGGGATTTCCTCATCATCTATGATAAACTCCCTATCAGTTAACTTCCCTCTAGGTATTGAGATGCTTCTAGACTTACTAGGCTTGATCTTCATCCTGGCCCACTTGAGGTTCTTATTTACCTTCTCTAGTAGCCTCTTTGTACATGGCATTGTTGTGGTCACCAGTGTCATGTCATCCATGTAAGCCCTAAATTTTATTATTTATTGCTGTTTCTTGTATTTTTTGTACTCTTTTTGCATGCTTAGTTTGTTTTATGTTGTTTTACGTTTTTAAATTTTGAAATCTTTATTCTGACTCTTTCCCCTTGACTGCTGTAACACTGGAATTTCTCAATTGTGGGATCAATAAATGTGTATCTTATCTTATCTTATCTTATCTTATCTTATCTTAACTGGTGGAAGATGCCCCCTGTTCTCTCCCCACCTGCTACGCACTTGGAAGTCCAGATGATTACTTTCATTACCATAGTAAATGCTAATGGAGAACTTGTACACCCTGCCACAATACCTATTTCTAGCCTCTGCCAACCTGTTGTGAAACCTGCCGTACTTAGATACAAGCTAATATCCTGAAAATATGCTTTCACTAAGTTAACAACAACCTGTGACACTTTGAAGTAGCCAAATGCACTCCAAATGAGGCTATGTGGAACTGAACCAAACGCATTTGCAAGATCTAAAAATATTACATGCAGGTCCCTTTTTTTAATCTTCGCTGCCTGAATCTGGTGCAAGATCAAGCTAGTATGCTCTAAACACTCTGCAAAGCCTGGTATTCCTGCCTTCTGCACCATAGTATCTATTAAGCCATTCCTTTCCAAGTAGCTAATCTCTGCACTACTACACTAAAGAAAATCTTCCCTTCTACATTCAAGAGAGATATCATCTGGAATTGGCTAAGGTCCACAGACTCCTTCTCCTTTGGAATGAGGACACCCCCTGCCCTACGCCATGCTCTTGGGATAATTTGTTTCTCCCAAACTATTATTAGCTGTTTCCACAATAAAATTAAGGATATCAAGTGCACTTTTATAAACCCGGTAGGGGACTCCATTAGGCCCTGGGGCCGAAGAAGTCTGCACGCCTGACCACCTCCTGAACTTCCTTCCACCTAGGTGGCCTGACATCCATCTCATGCTCTATCTCTCCTAATGGAGGGATATCTGGTGGGTAACCTACTATCCTATTCTTCTCTAAATCTGAATATGTATTTCTCAAATATTCTTCAACCTCCAGCCTTGCTGCTTTAAGCTGCCCTCCCTTTTCCTGGCCAAACAATCCTTTAACAAACTTAAAAAGGTCCCTGAAAAAAGCTGTCCTTGCATATTCCTTCTTCCTCCTCTTTTTCCTGAGATGCTCTGCCCTTCTAAGAGCTGCTAGCCTGCTTATCAACTCCTCTTGCAACACATTAATTCCCTCCCTTTCTTCTTCTTCTGTAGCCTTTTTCCACTGATTTCTTAACTGTCCCCTTTCCTTACCTAACTTCTCTATTTCTCTTTGCCACCTACACCTATCTGACTGTACCTTCTCACTCTCACTCACTTCTCTCATGCACTCCAAACCTCTCTGCACCATATGAGTAAATTATATCTCCCATCTTTTCTAACTTTTCTACTGATTTCCTCTAAGCCTGCTTAAGATTACTGACAAATCCCTATTAACTATCTCCCTAGTAACTATCTTTACTGTCATTTGCCCTAGGCCATCTATCTCATGGTTCTCTCTCTGACTGGCCTGCTAAACACAGTGTCACTTGCATCCCCTCTTACTACCTCCTCCTCCTCCTCCTCCTCCTCAGTGGCAGTGTTACTGATATCCTGCGAACTGTGGTTTTCTACCTGTCGCTGGACTTCATCAGACTGACTCAACTGACTTCCTAAGAAGTACTGATCAATGCAGCTACTCTGCCCTTTCTTTGCCACACACTTCTTCTTTCCCTGATGAGTTCTGAGGCCTTTTATTGATGTTACTTTCTGCCAGTCGCAAGGACAAACCTGAAGCATCTTGCTCTCGATTGTGCTACTTTTGCCCTCTGCAGATGGACTATTTACTAATAGTTAGTTCCTCATTAGTTCCTCAGTATCTACTCCTCTGAAATTTGATCAGGGGTTACTGAAGAAGTGACCATTAACTAATAGTTAGTTTCTCATTCATTCCTCATTATTTCCTCAGTAACTACTCTAATTTTGTGTGCCTTAGTTCTTCAGTAACTACTCATTAGTTCCCCATTAGTTCCTCAGTAACTACTCTAATTTTGTGTACCTTATCGTAAAGTGTTACCGCACTTTTCTCTGTGCTGTCTCAAGTGCTGATATAGATTGGTCGTGTTGCCGTGGGACGTGGCGACTTTAACTTTTAAAGTTTTACACAGCATGTTTTTCTGGTCAACGTCACCGTACCGAATCCAAAGTATCGCCACATAATAGGCATTGGGTTATTTTTCGCCATCAACTCAGTCTGTTCTTGGTCCTGCTCACGCTCTTCTTCAGCATCCATGTTGGTCACAGCTGCATGCCGGGTGGTCACCTGACCATACATGCTGCACACACCAGGATAGCTTGTGGGTGTGATGTCAACAAACTCCACACACTACAGGAGAGGCAGTCACATTCACAGGCACACACGTTAACATTCATTTACATTAAATCACAAATCGCAGCCTTTTATGTGGTTATGTATTCGCATCGCCTGACATCGCGATTGCAACTGCGATTAGATAAAGTTTCTGTTTATTCTGTGCTTAAATAAATGTCATTACCAACTGTCACTGAGTGCTGCATTTGGGTTCAATCACACCCGTTAGAAAATCTAGGAACAAAGTCTGTATAAAATGTATGGTAAAAAAAAATGAATACTCAGTGTAATATAATAAAAATAGAACTGAACAGAATAAGAATATAATCAAATTATGAAAAATGCATCTGATATAAACATTTATATAGAATCAAATACTGTAGATAACAAGAGGCAGACATCAAGGTTATAGTCAATACAACATGGCTATCTAGGTAAATATGCATTCCATCAATATCAAACTTATTTAGGAAGCAAAAGATTGAAATAGAGTTTACTGTGCTAAATAAAACCAATCCATCCCTTTATGTAAAGAGTAAATGCCTTTATGAATATACCAATAGTAAGATAAAGCACATATAATTCAGTCAAGCAAGGAAACAGGTAATTAGCATTACATTGTGATCTTGCACTGTGTTTATACTGAGCTAAAGATAGCACTGGGGTCTGTTTATCGTAAATGGGCAACTCAACCGAGCAGCTGCACACTTTTACCCCTGTAAAAGTCACGTTTGTGCTATTCAACAAAAATATAATCATAAGGGGGTCTAGAACATGAAATGGGATGAGATTTTTTCTTTCTTTTCTTCTTCCTTTCAGAGTCACTTAAGCCCCATTTGCAATAAACACTTTTGGTATAGCATCTTTGGAAACCAAAGTAACTCTTCAGGCATGGTACCTAGACCCTAGGTCCATTAAGCCTTTCCACAGCAAACAGTATTCTTAAATGTGGGCGGGGTTGGTTTCACTCACTGCTCCATCTAACACTCACTGTATTTCCTCATCACCGGGGAAACAGGGAAGTCTGCACCGCATTTATATTTCAACGAATGAGGCTGCACACTGACATTTTCAGAACAAAACAGGATAGGCTGCAGTAAGAGTCTCCCCATAGGATATTTAAAAATAGCGGGGGCTGTGCATTTAGTACTTCTCAGGCAAGCGCAGGGGTTTAGTGTTGCCGGAGGCCACAAGAACGATGCTCCACTGCACTTTTTATTTTTTTTCTTTAAGTGAGGATTAGAATATATGCAGTTCACATAATCTGGTCGAAATTAATATATATTTCTAAACAGCTTAACATCCACTCATTACTAAAAGTATGTGTCATCTAGCCTCGTGTCTATTGTGTTTATTCACTCTGAATTTTGTCTGGATTCTGGTTCCGGTCTAGAGACCGGATGCAGTATTCACCAAATTCACCAGACTAAAAGTGTTCAGCATAGTAAAACTTTAAATTCTGGCGCACCATTGATTTAGGGTGATGAGGGGTGTAAGAAAATCGATTAACTTAATGGCTTGGGGCTTTTCTTGTAAATTATATTCTTTAAATTAAAAGTTTCATTGAGTAACATTACAAGTAACATTCCACCTTAAAAGTTGCCGTCAAGTTATTTTTTTCTCAGTCTACATCTGCTGCGAAAGGCAGCAAAACATCCTTTCATCTCATAATTATAGTTTACTTATGTGAGATGGCCATGGTATGAACAGTGCTTACATAAGCAAAACCAGCCACAACATGGGCCTCAGCAAGACTGACTGTCCACTATTGACCAATCAAAGGACTGTAGTGTTTCTAGCTCCACCCTTTAGTACCAGATCAGAGTGCTAAGTACCCCAAAAATGGGGACATTAAGGAACGGTTCCATTGGTACCATCCACAACTATTCGCAGTGGAAACGGAAAAAAAGAGTACCAAACCAACCTGAACTGTACAGGACCGGACTGCTTGGTGGAAATGGGGCTTTAAAGTCCAGAGAAGAAGAGCAACTTTACGCAATCAATTTCCTTTTTTTCTTCCCTTTCAGAGATCAGTATATTTTTATGACATTATCACCCTGTGGATAAAATTGTCATGACACACTCTAATCAATGAGTGCATTAAATACAAACAGCCAAAAATGGGTTTTGCTGTGTTTTTAGTACAGTAATTTGATCCCAAAAATTGTCAACCGTGTGGTTACAATATCTGTTAAATTAATTAACTTTTTTCATTTTCACACATTTAATAGGTCTACACAGCCTGTGCTCATGATGTAAGAAGCATGGAATGGACTTGAAACAAGCACAACCTCGTGCAGTCCACTGCTTGTTTGAATTTACTAGAAGTTATGTCACATTAACAATGCACTCTTTATCAGTGAGATCACCTGATCAGATGGTGATGTAACTTGGAAACTTCTGCCACTTAGAGAAAGCAAAGCACTCCAGCAGGCATGTGGCTACTGTAGAGCTCCCTCTAAGCCCAACACCCATGAAATCAGATCCTTTTTGAGTCATGAATGTAACAGAGGACAGTTTTAGAGTATTCCTCGTGCTGGTAGAAAAGACATTTCTCTCTTATCACTGCATCAGGCAGAAATCAATCACTGGTGTAGGCCTATTTAAAAAACAACCTTGTGAATCGCCATTTTTTGCCCACAAAAACTCATGACACTGTGACATATAGTGGAATACACGCAGTACGCACTCATGACTTGGACATTTATGTGCAATTCCTTGAGAGATTTAATGGATTTCCATTGCAAACACAGCTTAAGAATGGCCATTAAAATTTAACAACAGCAATATGTTTGTGCAAGCAACGCAATTATTTTCTAATGAGACAGCAGTTATACTCCCCTCTGGCTGATGTTTGCCAACAGAACAAGACATTCCAAGTAGCATACCATCAACACACACACACACACACACACACACACACACACACACACACACACACATACACAGTCAATGGACATTTTCTATCAATTAAAAGAACATGCTCAGCCTCAGTGCTAAGCAGTGATTAAATCTCCATTTTTAAAGCCAAGGTGTTTTATTACTTTCCCTTGTTTCTGTCATCACATCCATGAATGGCCTCCCAGCCTTTTATTTGACTGGAAGCAATTTGATAAAAGTAGAGCTGACTGACACGGTCTATTGCTATTGGCTTAATAGTTTTTGTTCTTCACTGTAGATGATGACTTTCCATTGACTGCAGGTAGGCAGTCTCAAAAGTGACTCAAAAGCTCAATGTTTAAGAGAGTAAATTCCAATTCAGCATCAGATACAGATGAAAAATCCTTCCTTTGACATCAGCATGATACGCAACTGGTCGCTGTTGTTTTTCCATGATGCCCAGCAGCATCTGGTGACAACAACATTAGTGGGCGAAAAATCTGAGTAGAGTGTAAGGGAGAGGTGGTGGATGGGTCCAACAACCACCGACTTTCACCCGGGAGGCCGGCGTTAGCTTGCCACAAAATTGTAAAGCCAAACCCTGATATTTTTCCCCAGACCCAATCACATGCTTTTGTTGCCAAAACCCAATCACGTGCACAAGTTGGCTAAACGGAACCACATGCATTTGTTGTTGAAGGAAAATAACATCAATTGGCAGTGTTGTACTGACATAGTGCATTTATTTTGAAAGACACTGTATGCAACTGTACATTTCCTGTGAAAACAGAAATGTATTTTGAAAACAGACAATGCATGTAACAGGCTGACATTGACACGGCTTCTTAGAATGTCAACAACCAACGCACCCAGGGTACCTTGCATGTAATATGTTGCCATGGAAAGTCCATGACCAAACGTCGATACGTGACAAGGTCGGAGTAAGAATTTGCTAGTCTGTGCAGGAGACCAGAGAGAGAGGTGTTTTTAAAGGTCTCTGTATGTTCAGCTTTCAGTGCTTTTGTAGCTTCTAACTGAATCTCTCTGGTTTGGAGTTTAGTTTGCACTGTTTGTACTGTAGATATCTGCTGTATAAGAGTCTTGGTAAGTTACTGCTGATGACAACTCAACATTATCAGACCACCTCCAGCAGGTCAACTTCTTTTACACTCTTATACCTGTTTGATGGAAAAACACTTGCAGCAAAATAACAGAGAACCAGAGCCATGGATCAGCCCATTGCTTCTAAACATTATCGCTCAAGACAAGCCAAAATCAGGACAAACCTTTAAGCACATAGCCCTGTTGTAATGGAGACACAAATCCCTGCTGCGCTGGTCTGATGCACCATATCAAACCAAGTCAAGCCACACACACTGATTACTAATGATGTGGAAGCCCAGTCGCCAGAAGAAAATTTTGGCATTGTACATTTCTCCAGATCATGAATATGTTTAATTTGCATATTTTACATGTATCATATCAACATTACTAAAGTTACGTAGTATATGAGCTAACTTTAGCATCAAGAGATTGAGGGGATAGTGTATGGCCAACAAACAAGAAAACCAATTGTGTTTTAGCAACCCATCACTGGTTTTCCAGTGGGGACTGTGCCACCAAAACTGGGTATTATAAGGCCACTAAGGTACAAACATAACATATGCGCGGTTTGCAGAAACATACAATGCCGACATTTATTCTGGCGACTACGCTGGATCTGGCTGTGTGGATGCTGAGACCCAGCTTAACGAAGTAAGTGTATGTCAGCTGGAGTGTGTGTGTGTGTGTGAGAACTGTGTAATAAAGCTTAAACAAAGGGATTCTCTGTTCTGCTCCTATTAAATTAAAACACAAAGGAGAAACCAAGATTCTTCACTTTATGACCCGAAGAAGAAAAAGTCTTTTCAAAGTTACCCAGACCAACTCTGAACACACACACACACACACACACACACACACACACACACACACACACACACACACACACACACACAGAGGCCTCAGTGACACTGACCTGGCCTGACATCACTTCCATTAAGATGGAACACACACATACATGCACACCAAGACAAAAGTAACTCCCACATTCCACAGAGCCACTGAATGCCTCCCATCTCACACAAACACACAAATACACACACACGCTCACACACAGAAACACACGTATAAAGGATTCCCAGTGCAATCAAAGTGATTTAGTAGCAAACTGCTCCAAGTTCTAAGAAGTGACTTTGAGGGATGCTACTGTGGACATGTAGGGAAGATAGAGGAGCAGAGAGAGATGGACAAACAAACATTAAAGTCAAATAAAAAGAGACGATAAATTTAACAGTTAGAAAACACAAAATTAAAAAAAGAGGAAATGAAAGAAAAAAAAATTGTGCTTTCTCTAGTAATATCAGTGATTCCATTTCAAAGCTGTTCGTTTTCAGTCTAGACTGAATCTGCGTCTAAGATGCTGTTCCTCTCCTTCAGTAATACTCGGACAATACTTTAAAGCCACAGTGTGTAGGAATTTCTCCCATCTAATGTTGAAATCATATATTGCATTCAAAGGGATAGTGCACTCTAGCGCCTCACTGCTTCAAATGCATATTGCAACAACGGTAGCCACTGTGTACCAAAAAGCTATGATGACATTGATGAAACCATGTCATCCGATATTTCATGGAGTATTCATTCAGGCTCCTACACAGACACATGCTACGAGAGTTGACAAACCCCCTCCTCACCATGCTGGCTGTGTTTACAACATAGGACTGTTGGAAACGAAACAAACCAATGACGACTGACAGTGACAGTGGCGCTGGCCTGTGATTACATTAATTTTCTCCTTCAGCAGCTCTTTCCGCCTGGGAAATGCTACCCCGATGTTGACCCTCATTTTTTGAATTTGCTAGTCACGTTGCCTTTTTGATTCCCTTTTGCGTGGGACTTTGTTATGCTGCAGTAGTGCAGGCTTTCAAATTTGCCGGGGTAGTAGCGAAGTGCCTCTTACTCCTCTCCTTCGGCTTCTCAGTCACGCAGCGCTGGCCTGGCTCTCACCAAAAACGCCGAAGGCTGGGCTATTCCCTGGAAGTGCTATGTGTCCCTTGCTGGCATTTTCAAGATGGCGTAACGTTGTGGAACCCCCCAAACGACTTACCCGCCCAATGTACAAACAAATCCGAAATTCTCTTTTTACGAGAATAAGTCAGATTATTGGTGGAAGTAATAATACACCAGTGATGAAATATTTATGAATGCAGACACAGATTTTTGCCAATAAACGTCAACAACCAAAGCACCCAAGGTACCTTGCACATCATACTTCGACATGGAGAGTCCATGACCAAACGTCAGTATGTCACGAGGTTGTAGTGAGAATGTGTTGGCATAGCGACCATCCACTACAGGTTGAAATGTGTCTATTGCTATTAGCTTATCTGGTAGCCATTGACATATAGCCTATGGTGGCAGCTTTTCATCACCAGTCAAGCCCCCCTCCTCTCTCTCCTCCATGCAGCACAAAGGAGTAAGTGGGCATGTCTTCAACCCTCCTCCCAGCCTTGCCCATGTTGATACTTTTTCTGGAGGCATTATTTAATTTCTAGGATCTCCCTAGGGTTCGGTTACTTTTCAAGAGCAAGACATTTTCTCTTGTTTAATTATGATTAATGTGATCTGAACTCCATGGTTCCTTAGTTGGTCATTGCATTCATCTCTATGGAAAATGCAGTAATCAAATTTAAGTTAATTATTAGTACCCTCCAGGCAATTGACCTTGAGCATCAGAGACTACGTATGTAGGCTACAGTACAGTTTAGAGCAATTAGCACACAATACATGTAAAAAAAAAAAAAAAAAACACAGATAGAATCTCTGCTCATACCACAGTGTGTTTTAGTTAGTACAAGACTAGGATTTTGCCACATATGTTACATACTGTATGTCACCTTACAATATGTCCACATAAACTAATAGATACAAATCTTGGAATAGTTCTGTTTAAATGCATTTAGTATGAGAGGAGGATCATGGGTGACACATGAGAAATTTTAGCTATAGTGTGAAGATTTATGGTTAAAGGTCCTATGAAATTATACCTGTAATGTTGTGTAATTCCTGTTGAAACAGTATGATGGGGTTTGACAGTGAGTGATTAATCCTTGTTGTAAACCAATCAGCAATAACTTTTGGAAAAATAAAATGATTTGATGGCAGAAAAGTATGGGGTGCCATTTGTAAAGTGGCTCATGCTGAAAATAACATCAACATTTTGCCACATTTAGCTTCAAACAGTGTTTAAAAAGTGTTGTGAATTTTTTAACGTCACCTTTTACCACATTTACAGCAATATTTGTTAACTTAGAAATATATTAAATAGTTAAATCTAAATATTAAATGTGGCACCTAAATGTTAAATGTTAAATCTAAATATTAAATCGAAATGTTAAATCTAAATGCTAAATCTAAATCTAAATGTTAAATGTTAAATCTAAATGTTCTGGGTGAAACTTAATATTTAGCTAATATGCAAATTCACACTGCCGGTCACCGAAAGTACCAAAATAAAAGCTTGAGATGGTCAGACTGTGTTTATAGAATCAAATAACGAATTAAAACCAACTTAGCGGGGGAAATGAACACTTGAACATACATTAGCGTGATAATAACTACCTAAAATAACAAGAAACATGTTTGGAGAAATTTTATTTGACGTGTACTTTGAGTTGTTAGTGTCCCTTCGGAGGGAATCGCCTTATTGTTAACAAATACTTCCAGGTAGAAAACCAGCAGACTTTAGCTACATATATACATGAATATCTCACATTTTTCACATCACTATATCACCGTTTAGACTAACCTGATGTTTATGAAGTCTATAAACACAATGATTGAACAAACATTACTATTTCTGTGTGCACGTTTTGTAAATGATAACATGGTTATCATAGATTAGCGGGGCTAACTGTTAGCTGTTAGCCCCATTAGCGGTGTCTGTAATGACTTATTAACTCTTAAACGGTCTGTGAAAAAAATATTTTTTTCCAGCGGATATCTTAGTTACAACATAATTGAGCTAGCAAAGCAGTTTTGTGTTGCGATGTGTGGTATTTATTCAGTTTTGGGAAATCACGATGTCTAGAAAGCATCAGCTCTATTCTGAGGAATGTGAAGTTAGCAACACCAGCGGCCATAGTCAAATCTATCCCTGGGGCCAGAGCGGGCGACATTGAATCAAATTTAAAACTGCTGGCTAAAGCTAAACGTAGATTCAGTAAGACTGTTATTCGCGTCGGCGGCAATGACACCCGGTTACGGCAATCGGAGGTCACTAAAATTAATATTGCCTTGGTGTGTGAATACGCTAAAAAGGATGTCGGACTCCATAGTTTTCTCTGGACTCCTCCCAAATCTGACCACTAATGACATGTTTAGCCACATGTCATCATTTAATCGGTGGCTGTCCAGGTGGTGTCCAGCAAACAATGTGGGTTTCGTTAATAATTGGCAAACTTTCTGGGGAAAACCTGGTCTTATTAGGAGAGACGGCATTCATCCCACTTTGGATGGAGCTGCTCTCATTTCTAGGAACCTGGCAAATTTTATTAGTAATTTAAATCCCTGACAACCCAGAGTTGAGATCAGGACTCAGAGTCGCAGTCCTATACGCCTTTCTGAGCTTCTAGTACAGTTACCCAGTCATAGTTTTCATAGTTTTATACAAATGGTGTCTGTCCCCCGACCACCTAAATTATTTAAATCTATAATTAAACAAAGAGGAGTTGTGCATAACAACCTCATAAAAATTAAAACCTCTTCTGTGACAGAAAGACAAAACAGGAGAATTAAATGCGGACTGTTAAATATCAGGTCTCTATCGTCTAAAGCAGTGTTAGTAAATGAATTAATATCAGATAATCACATTGATTTACTCAGTCTCACTGAAACCTGGCTGTGTCAAGATGAATATGTTAGTCTAAATGAGTCCACTCCTCCCAGTCATAATAATACCCACATTCCTCGAGGCAGCGGCTGAGGAGGGGGAGTTGCAGCCATTTTTAACTCTAGCCTGTTAATCAGCCCTAAACCTAAACTAGATTATAATTCATTTGAGAGCCTCGTTCTTAGTCTTTTACATCCGACCTGGAAAACCTCGCAGCCACTTTTATTTGTTATAGTGTACCGTGCTCCTGGCCCGTATAGTTAGGGCTGGCTCAGGCTTGCCCTGTACCAGCCCCTAATTAGGCTGACTTAGGCATAGTCTGCCGGAGGACCCCCTATAATACACCGGGCACCTTCTCTCCTTCTCTCTCTCTCTCTCTCTCTCTCTCTCTCTCTCTCTCATATCCTATTACTGCATCTTGCTAACTCGGCCATTCTGGATGTCACTAACTCGGCTTCTTCTCCGGAGCCTTTGTGCTCCACTGTCTCTCAGATTAACTCATATCACAGCGGTGCCTGGATAGCGTGACGTGTGTGGTTGTGCTGTTGCCGTGGTCCTGCCAGATGCCTCCTGCTGCTGCTGCCATCATTAGTCATTAGTCATACTTCTACTGTTATTATACACATATGATTATTGTCACACATGTATACTGCCAGATATTAATATATACTTTCAACATATTGTACCACAGTAGCCAGAACTATAACTATAATATTATTACTTTCAATAATGTTGTTGTAAGCTACTGTCATTACCGTCTGTCCTGCATCTCTCTCTCTCTCTCTTTCTGTGTCATTGTGTCATACGGATTATTCATTCATTCATTCATCTTCTAACCGCTTCATCCTCTTGAGGGTCGCGGGGAGGCTGGAGCCTATCCCAGCTGACATCGGGCGAGAGGCAGGGTTCACCCTGGACAGGTCGCCAGACTATCGCAGGGCTGACACATAGAGACAAACAACCATTCACGCTCACATTTACACCTATGGACAATTTAGAGTTACCAATTAACCTAGTCCCCAGTCTGCATGTCTTTGGACTGTGGGAGGAAGCCGGAGTGCCCGGAGAGAACCCACGCTGACACGGGGAGAACATGCAAACTCCGCACAGAAGGGCTCCCACGCCCGGGATCGAACCGGCAACCCTCTTGCTGTGAGGCGAGAGTGCTAACCACCACACCACCGTGCCACCCCGTCATACGGATTACTGTTAATTTATTATGCTGATCTGTTCTGTACGACATCTATTGCACGTCTGTCCGTCCTGGAAGAGGGATCCCTCCTCAGTTGCTCTTCCTGAGGTTTCTACTGTTTTTTCCCCTTGTTAAAGGTTTTTTTGGGGGGAGTTTTTCCTTATCCACTGTGAGGGTCCTAAGGACAGAGGGATGCTGTATGCTGTAAAGCCCTGTGAGGCAAATTGTGATTTGTGACATTGGGCTTTATAAATAAAATTGACTGATTGACTGATCAGTGGCCGCAGCAGCAGCAGCAAAGCTAACATCAAGATGTCATCTGTTAAAAGCCTCCCGTTGTCGGATACGACATGAAACTACTCCAGTTAGCTCAATCATGTTGATTCAGTTAATGAAACGATACATTTATGTTACCGCGCTGGAATTGCAGGGTGGTGGTTGGATGGGTTTCGGACATACAAAGGACTGTGATGCCAGAATCCCGGGTTCACATCCAGACTCCTGTCCTGTTAGGTTTAGGGCAACAAAAGCATTTTTGTTAAGGTTAGGGAAACATTGTGATTTTGGTTAAATGTTAATTAAAAGAAAGGTTATAATAAAACAGTTTTGCTGTAGTCAGTTCCAGACAATTCCTCAGGCCCTGTCTTAGGTCCTCTTGTATTTATTATCGACCTTCTACCTCTTGGCCACATCTTCCATATGAATTTTTTTTGCAATCTCTGAGTGTGAAAAAATGACCTGAGCTAGCTTACTACCACAGTCTGACCTGTATGAATGCGAGTGCTGAACTGTGTGGTAATCGTTGGTTATCTCAGCTGCTGTTACCTTGTCTGTTTGGCAGTCTTCTTAAGCTTTCAGGAGGAATGTTTCCATAGAGTGGCAGGTTTCTTTCTGAGCCAGCCGTTTCTTGTGGGTTTCACATGACGTGTGTCGCTTCACGTCATATTCACCTCCATGCGTGATGGAGAAGTGACTTTGACAAAGTTCACAAAACACTCGCTGTGAATCGCCCACCGGTTTCATCCATGAATAAACACGTCCCCATATATGCAATATATGATTTCAACGTTGGATGGGAGAAATTCCTACACACTGTGGCTTTAAGTAGAAATTTTAAATTTTGGCCTGATGTAGCACTAGAGCAAAGGTCAGAAACATTACACATAACATATCACCTTCTGAGGACCATGAATACTCACAACAAAATTTAATCAAATTTCACAATTTGTTTTGAAATATCTTGCTTAAAGGAAACGGCCACTTTAGAAAGAAAATACAGACAGTACTTACTAACCCTAATGCCAACAAGATTTTGGCAAGTCCAGTGTAGTTTTTTAATCCACAAAACTCGTTTGAGGTATCGGAGGATAACAGCTAGGCAGGCTAACTGACCACGGTGAGAAATTATGCAATAAAAGTGGAGTAAATTAAGTCTTTTCAAGTCAATTTTGCATGCCGCAGCTTCAGGGCACTTGGATTACGACGGACGAGCCATTCTGACGTTTTTGAAATGCATTAGCGGAGTTTTATTGCATTTTCAAAATGTGGGTTCCATGCACTTCAGGTGTAGCTGTTATTCTGGCTAGCTGTTATCCTCAGATACCCCAAATGAGTTTTGTGGATTGAAAAACTACACTGGACTTCTTGTTGGCATGAGGGTCAGTAAGTACTGTCTGTATTTTCATTCTAAAGTGGCCATTTCCTTTAAGGTTTTGGTCAAGATAACTGTATTGTTAGACTTGCCTTTACTGAAGATAATTGACTAACAAAATTCTGCTAATTCAGTGATAACACTTTTAATTTCCTATATAGTTTGTGAGCAGTGACTTCACACACTTTCTAATACAGTGGATAGTGAACATAAAACAGTAAAATAAAGCAGAAACCTAAAGTAAAAACAGGACACAGGCGAGAAGCTTAATTCCAATCCACAGAGATTCAGTTGTAGGCTACAAAAGTACTGATACCTGAACACACAGTGTCTTTGAAAATGCCTTTCTCTCTGGTCTCCTGTAGACAGAGGTGAGAACAGTCTCACAGCACACACGCTTGTTTGGAAGGAGAAGGGGGGCCGGCGAGGGTCGGCTGCAGTCGGCTTTTGGACCTACTCCGCAGAAGGTCCTTCTCCTGTGCGGCTTAGTGTGGCATGGTACGTCTGAATTGTCAATGGAAACACTAATTGGCATGGTATGACTTTACTCGGTGTGGCCAAGCGTTACAATAGAAAAAGGGTAATAGAGACAGACTTGAAAACCATTCACACTCACATTCACACCTACAATCAATTTAGATTCACCAATTAACCTGCATGTCTTTGGACTGTTGGAGGAAGCCAGAGTTCCAGCTGAGGCGACAATGCTAACCAGTGCACCAGCATGCCACCCTTATATGTCTTTAGTTATTATAAAATACACGTTCTTGTACAAAGGTTCCTGTATTATCCTGTGAATTAGTGCCCCGTGAATGACGTGAATTCTGAAAATTCAAAGTTACGTAATTTAACATAAAGCTACGGAGGTTAGGAGATACTGTGGTTAGATCTAATCAAGTAAAGTGGTTAGGTTTTGGTTAAAGAAACATGGTGAGGTTGTACCTTGAAATTCAATCAGAGTTCACACAGTTCCAAACACAGGTCTCCTGGAAAAAGTCCTTGGGAAAGTCCTGTATGCCCCGAACTGCCTCCTAACTGGACCACTTGGGACCGCTTCCTTCTTTAGTCCTGTCAGCTCACTAGTCCCGTGATTGCAATCTTCTAAAATGCATGGGTCATACACAAAATACTGACAAATGATTAAGTCGGAAAGGTACGAATTTTGGTGCATTTCTCTTTGTAGGAAAACGTGTGACCAGTGCATGAGACAGCCTGTATAGACTTCATTTCTGATTTCTAGATAATGGAGGCAACTGGCATTGAAGTGGGTGTGCACTAGGAGTGGGGGCAGAAAATAATATTGCACAGTTTTTTGTCATATGAATTATTAATATTATAAGTATAAATTAAACTTAAGGCAGCCTACTGGGATAATACAATAAACTGTTTTTTGAGTCCACTAGATACATTTTGTTGCTGCTGCAAAAATGGCTGAAATGAGATGAAGAGACTGAAAACTTTATTTAAGTACTATTCAGACAGGATTAGTTTTACATAGGGATGTGGACTAATGTCAGTTTACCACAGGATGTCTGTAATATAAATGTCGGATTCGCACAGGACAAGAAATCTCCATAATTCTACCAGAGATGGGAGTGGTAACTCGGTTTGGGGCTGCATGAGTGCTGCCGGCTCTGGGGAGCTCGGTTCATTTAGGGAAACATGAATCATGATCGCGATCATGATCGAGCATGATCGCCCCTCTTCGGAAACTGAGCCGCAATTCCAACATGATAATGACTCGAAACAGACCTAGTAGATGACAACTGCCTTGCTGAGGAAGCTGAAGGTAAAGGTGATGGACTGGCCAAGTATGTATCCAGCCCTAAACTCACCTGTGCACCTGTGGGCCATCCTCAAGCTGAAGGTGGGGTAGCACAAGGTGTCTTCACATCCATCTGCTCCATGATGTCATCATGGAGGAGTGGGAGAGGATTCCTGAAGCAACCTGTGAGCTCTGGTGAATTCCATGCCCAAAAGGGTTAAGGCAGTGCTAGATAATAATGGTTGGCACACAAAATATTGACACTTTAGGCACAATTTGGACGTGTTCACTGTGGGGTGTACTCACTTATGTTGCCAGCTGTTTAGATGTTGATGGCTGTGTTTTGAGTAATTTTCAGAGGAAGGTAAATCTACACTACTATACAAGCTGTACACTGACTACTTTAAGTTATATTAAAGTGTCATTTCTATAGTGTTGTCCCATGAAAAGATATAATGAAATATTTGCAAAAATGGGAGGGGTGTACTCACTTATGTGAGATACTGTATATTCAGCATCTGTCATCTTAGAAAAGCCAAAAGAAAACAAACAGAGTGAGACTGCGAGAGAAAAAGAGAGAGCGCACGCGCACACAAGAGAAACGCAACATTGATTTACAATTGTGGTGACCTCCTCCCAGGCTACCTTTGCATCATCAGCCCGTGGAGGTCTGCTCGCAGTTCCGTATATGAACTGCGAGCTTGGACATCCCGGACCAAACCATCAGTTTCCTCCTGGGAGAAGTTTGGCTGTCTGACGCTGCTGCTCTCTTCTGCCATGGTGAATTGAGTAAACTCTCATTACACCTTCGCAAGGCACATTTAAGGGCGAGGAGAGGGGCTCATTTGATTGGTGTGATGTGTGTAAAACCCACTCCACGCCTTCTCTCCTCCCTCTTTCTGACTTGCGCCGGTAGGAGGGACGGAGGTGGGAAAGAGGAGTAGCTGCGCCAGGCACACGGTTTGCCAAACTTGCAAAATCTGCCTGGCCACACCCAGTTGGTGAAGCGCAGGTGCGCTTTGCCCCCGCCTCGCCCGGTCTGCGAAACTAGAGGTCCAGTGTCTCCACGTTAAACTAATCCCGTCCGAATAGGGCTTTAGTAGATAGAACAGACGTTGACAGAGTTTCCCTTGGGGACATAATTTACAGTTCAAAAAAGGTAATATATCGCAGTGTATTTAAAATTGCAATAATATCGTATTATGACTTAAGTATGGTGATAACATCGTATCATGGATCCTTCTGTGATTCCCACCCCTAGTGTGCACTGGGGGGACTTAGCCCTTATGACTCCATACAGAGCCACTATAGACTGGCTGTCATCCAAGAGGAGAGAGTTTCTGTCAGTCCCTTATAGTCACCTTAACTCACCTCACACACTCACACACACCAGGAGCTGCCAGAGCAGCCGATGGAAGCATGTCCGTGTGTGTGTGTGTGTGTGTGTGTGTGTGTGTGTGTGGCTGTGTGTGTTACTGATACAAGAGTAAGATAGACAGTGGGACAGAATGTGGAAGTCTTGAACGCCAAAACAAAGTACAAGAAAAATCTGGTCATAAAGGAAAAGGTTCCAAGAACAAGAGACAAAAATGTGTGAACCAAATATTCACACGCTCCTTCTCATTATTTAATTATTTTAGTTTTTATTTTTATCACATCGTCACATTTTTCATCTCTGCTAAAGTGGTACTGCTTCAGCCTGCTGTGACTGGGAGCCCGTAGCCAGGGGCCATCATTAAGATACAGCCAATCAATGCGTTTTCACAGGAACTCATGAAGCTGCCTGAGTGTGTGCGTGTGTGTGTGTGTGTGTGTGTGTGTGTGTGTCTGGGGGCTGGGTGGGCTGGGGGTACACATGGATTTAAGACCTGGCTGCCTTCAGACAACAAAGACTGACAAGGCAGTGTGGATTTGCTCTGTGTGTCTGGGTATGTAATCCTCACTGGGTGGAAGTGTATTGACTGAATCCATAGAAGAAGAATCCTAACATGCTGGCTTCCACATTTGAGCAGGGAAACATGTAACACGAGCCTCTGCTTTTGAAGCTTTGTCACCTTACATGTCTATAGTCCTTTAAATCCAGTCACATGCAACCACATTCACAAGGATCAACAATATTTGCAGCCCTAAAAATGTTATTTTAAAACATTTTCCTGCACTGCTTGACATGAAATTGCATTAGATATTCTGTGTCTGCATCATGTAGCTTCAAACTCAAGATTCTGTGTTATTTTGTGGCTGCATTATTCCATTATTATAAATGGAAGCATTTTAGACATGGTCACATTTTCTGAGTTTTGAGGTGAAAAGCTGATAATCCTGCAAGTGAAGATTTGTACTGCATTCATTAAAAGTTCCTGAAATATTACTATTAGAGCTGAAATAAATAAAAAATGCTTCACACCTGCTTTTCATTTTATCAGACCTAACAAACACTGATCAGTGAGCCATGTGACACAACTTTATAAGACCATAAATACGAACAGGTTGGTTGTTAAAAGTTTGGCACAGTTGAGTGGGAAAGACTGGTGCATGTAGCACAGTGTCTGTTTGTCTTTGACATGGACATTATGGTGACATTATTACCATCAGTATGTTTAACCACAGTTTGTACTAAAACCACAGACTGTATGAAACAATAGATGTAGCTACCATGACGTCACCATTGGTTTGTGTTGAACCCTCAAGTCTGGGGTTTTGGCCAGACTTCGCTTTTGTCGCCAAGAGTGACTATATTTGGATGAAGGGGTGGAGCTAACCCTAACACTATCTGCTAGCTTGGTAAGCTCGGTGCATTTACAGCTATGGTTAACTTTGATAATGCTAATGTTAATATTTGCTAGAGAAGAACAGGCTTTAAACTATTAACACAAAATGGATTTACTAGAAAAACTGAATATCTGACTCCTCAGGCCCCACACAACAAACCTCAATAATCTTCAGCTGATTTAGACCCCGATCACACAAAAAATGTTTCAGCAGCTAGAGGCAGCTTTTTGTAATTGTTTTTGATGAGAATGAGGCTTTTTGCTGGCTGTTTTTGTGTTGCTATGTGCCTCATGTTTCTGCACTTCTGGTGTCTGTCGTTTTTGCGGTATAGCGCTGTGAACTCCTCGAGCTAAAAAAACTTAGACTCAAAGTGGAAAAGCGCCCCATGTCATCTCCACTTTTTTTCCCATTGTCCAGTTAAAGATATCAGTCTCATAAAATACGCTAAACTATTCTTTTGGAATTCTGATTAATAATTAAATAATAACCATAACCAAACTTAACAGTAAAGCCTGAAGGATTTCGGCGTTCTTGACGCAGCAGAGGTTGACTATTCATTCACCTTTGTGCAACATTAAACAGACAGCAGGTATGATTCCAAAGAATTATATTTATTCATAAAGTAAGCAAAGCAAAACCAAAGACACAAATTCTAACTAGCAAACTATACAAGCTTGGTGTGTATATGTATGTGTGTGTGTGTGTGTGTGTGTGTGTGTGTGTGGGTGTGTGTGTGTGTGTATGTATGTGTGTGTGTGTGTGTGTGTGTGTGTGAGAGAGAGAGAGAGAGAGAGAGAGAGAGAAAGACAAAGGTGGGTGTGGTGATCAAGGGGCCGTTTGGCCTACAAAACAAAATGGCTGGCAACAGAGAACTACAAGATGGCCGAATCAAACCTGGCTTCAGTTTGGGGGAGGTGTTTGTCTGACCGTGTGATCAGGACAAAGACAAAGGAAAAGAAGCGGGAACTTTGAGATGCCTCTTTGGGTGTAGCTCTGTTGAAAGCCTATTTGTTAATGAGTCTATATGAATGTGATTTGTGTTGCAAACAGTCTGGATTAGTGCAGATTAGGGATGTATATGTCCACCTCTGAGGCCGATTCAATACGCATCTCGATACGCTGCCACCGATACGATACATTTGTGATACACTGAAGCCCCCTGTCGATATGATGCAATACGAATCACTCCTGTTCACGATACGTTGCGATTCAAAAATGATTTGATAACGATATGACTTAATTATAAAAGGATTCGGTTCGATATGATGCGATCATTCGATACAGTTAGTTGCGGTACGAGAGTGTATTAGCCCACATCAGGTTTCTTACCTCAATAGCACAATTCTGCTTTACTCTCTGTATCAATTTGAGGGATGTATGTAATATTTGGTTGGTTTTTATGGAGCAAACCAATAAATTCTATTTTAAAAAACAGACATAATTCAGTATGTACAGACAGAGCATTCAATTTTATTCAATTGAATCATGTTCAATTATATTCTCTGTCTTTATAATTATACAAAATGTATAAAACTTCACAGTTGAACACTTTCAGAAAGCACAGTATTAACAATGTGCATAGTGCAAATAATATGATCAGCAACACATACTACTGTATGCCAAATAAAACTATTACTGGCAGCCAGTAACAGCTGCTGTAAACGATACTCTCACCAAGGTGCTCAAATAGAGGTATTTCTTTCCAAAGTGCAATGTCCATAGTACTCCTGTGTACTAGGAAGAAAAAGTATTGGTGTGATTTCTATTAGAAATTGAACATGTAAATGTAAACATTTCCCAACAAGTCTTTGTTAACTGCTAACAATGTGAGCAAAAAAAAAAACATCAGCTACTGTCAATCAAACAATGCTGTAAGTGCCATTTACTGCCAACACCTCATTTCACTGCATGATTTATCTCATATGGCTTAGTTTCAGGTTTTTCTTTAGAAATATTAACTGGTCTGTGTTCTGGGAGCAGCAGACTGCACTGAGCAGTCACTGCGTCACCGGCTGTACTGAAAACTCGTTCGGAAGGAACACTTGTTGCAGGGATGGACAAGTAGGTTCTGGCCAATTTGGACAGAAGAGGGAGATCCACCTGCTCTTTCCACCACTGCAACACATCACCATGCAGATCTAAACAATCCCTCCCCCTGTACTTGGCAGTTTCCTCCTTAGTTCTTTCTCTTGAACTCTTCTTCTGTGCTCTTGGAGTGGAGAAACCTCCAAACATCAGGTCCAATGCTGACTTCTTCATTGGAGGCTCTGGGTCGTCATCTAGGTTAGAGAAGAGAAGAGAAGAGAAGAGAAGAGAAGAGAAGAACGATGTTATACAATTTTACAAGAACAATATCATATCAATTTTTAAAACAACAAACTATTACAGATTGTAGTCCTAGGTTTCAATCAAAACAAACCTTTTTTCCTCTTCTTCTTCCACCTCCTCTCTGTGGGAGCTCTGTTCATCCTCTGGGTTGGTTGCCTGTCTTTCATTCAGCGTGCCATCCTCTTCTGCCTGAGAATAATGAGCAGATATAAGCTATTAAATTTCTTTTTACTAAATCAAATAAAACACATCAGTTTGTTAAGGCAGAATAAATATAGGAGTGAGAATATACTTAATGAGCATATTACCATATTCTCCACTTCAGCTGTTATCCCCAGGTATACAGTAATAATAATAATAATAATAGATTTTATTTATAACGCACTTTACATTTGAATACAAATCTCAAAGTGCACAGTACAAAGGCAACAATAACAATAAAAGCAACAATAACAGTAAAATCGAGCAACAGAACAAAACAATAAAAACAGTCAGCAGATAAAATCAGATAAGATAGGCTTTCTGAAAAAGGAAGGTTTTGAGTCCTTTTTTAAAAGCATCGACCGACTGTGGAGCCCTGAGGTGGTTGGGGAGGGCGTTCCACAGACGGGGAGCAGCAGCCTCGAAGGCCCTGTCGCCCATGGTCTTGAGCCGAGTCCTGGGCGGGTGCAGACGGTGCAGTTGGCCTGACCGGGTTCTGGCTGAGGTATGTGGGTTGAGGAGTTCGGTGAGGTAGGTGGGGGCTGCACCGTGCAGACAGTGATGGGTGTGAAGGAGGATTTTGAATTCGATGCGGAGGTGAACGGGGAGCCAGTGCAGAGTGTGAAGGATGGGGGTGATGTGCTCATGTTTACGCACTCTCATCAGGACCCGAGCAGCGCTGTTTTGGACATATTGGAGCCTTTGTAGGCTCTTGCCCGGGATCCCGATGAAGAGCGCGTTACAGTAGTCCAGCCTGGAGGAGACAAAGGCATGGACGAGCCTCTCTGCTGCAGGACGAGAGAGAGATGGCCGGAGTTTGGCGATATTACGGAGGTGGAAGAAGGAAGTCTTGCAGATATGGTTGATATGATCGTCAAAGCTAAGATGGGGGTCAAACCTGACTCCCAAATTAGTCACGGAAGGAGAGAGGGAAAAGTTGTGGCCGAGAAAAGAGACGGAGGAAATGTGGGAAGAACGGAGCTGGTGAGGGGTGCCGATATGAATGGCTTCCATTTTGGAGCTGTTCAGCTGTAAGAAGTTTTCACTCATCCAAGCCTTTATCTCCTCCAGGCAGGAGTCCAGTTGAGTGACAGAGGAGGAGGAAGTGGAGGAGGGGGTGACCTTGAGGTAGAGTTGTGTGTCGTCAGCATAGCAATGGAATTGTATTCCATGCCTGCTGACGACACGACCAAGGGGGAGCATGTAGATGGTGAAGAGGGTTGGACCGAGCACAGAGCCCTGGGGGACCCCACAGACAACAGAGTGGGGGTGGGATTTAGCATCCCCCAGGGCTACGAACTCGGTCCTTCCCGTGAGGTAAGAGTGAAACCATTGAAGGGCGGTGCCAGAGATACAGATGTTGTGTTGGAGGCGGTGAAGGAGGATGTGGTGATCAACAGTATCAAAAGCAGCAGAGAGGTCAAGAAGGATGAGGAGGGAAGTGGAGCCGTAGTCAGAGGTCATCAGGAGGTCATTGGTGACTCTGATGAGAGCTGTCTCGGTGCTGTGGGAGGGACGAAAACCAGATTGGAATTTTTCATACAGACTGTTTGAGTTAAGATGGTTGTGAAGTTGGATGGATACAATTCTTTCAAGAGTTTTGGAGATGAAGGGGAGATTGGAGATGGGTCTGTAGTTTGACAGAGATTCAGGATCAAGAGTGGGTTTTTTGAGGAGGGGCTTGATGATAGCTGTTTTGAGGCTGACCGGAACGTGGCCGGTTTGAAGAGAGAGATTAATTATATTTGTTATTAGTTGACTGATGGAATGACAGTGAGCTTTAAGCAGAGGGGAGGGGAAGGGGTCGAGGGAACATGTGGATGGTTTGGATTTACTGATTATTTTTTCGACCTCCTGCTGCACTGTGGGGGTGAATTGAGACAGGTGTTGTGTGGTGGGTGCGATGTCACCTGATGGGATAGAAGTGTTGGCGGAGGAGAGAGATGCGCGGATATTGTGTATTTTGGAGGTAAAAAAATCCATGAATTTGTTGCACTGGCTGACTGTTTGGTTGTGGTGTGGAGAAGTCTGAGGTTTGAGAAGGTGTTTGACGGTGGTAAAGAGTTGTTTGGAATTACCTGGGTTATTGTTAATGATGTTGGAGTAGTGTGCTGACCTGGCCTTGGAGAGTTCTTTGGCATATCTCCGTCGATGTTCCCGGTAGGCCAACTTATGCACCGTCAGCCCAGATGTGACATAGGCCCGCTCAAGGACTCGGCCGGTCCTCTTCAGCAGTCTCAGCTCCTCTGTGAACCAGGGGGCGGAATGGGTGAAGGTGACTGTCCTGGTTTTTAGTGGAGCATGAAAGTCAAGGATAGAGTGAAGATTATGGTTGTAGTAGTCCATGAGGTCAGTAAGTGATGTGTTTGAAGGAGGAGAAAGGAGCTGGAGATGCTGATTGAGGGAGGTGGAGTCAATGTTCTTGAAATTTCTAAAGGATATAAGGCGTTGTGGTTTGGTGAGGGGGGAGGGATGAGGGGTCCTGAAGTCTAATGGTCTGAAATGCCGATGTCCTGGACGTGAAGGTCTGAGATGTGGATGGAATCTGTGATGACCAGGTCCAGTGTGTGGCCCTTAGTGTGGGTGGGTCCAACAACAGATTGGTGGAGGTTGAGGCAGTCTAGAACCTGTTTAAATTCAACAGCCAGTTGGCAGGAGAGTGAGTCCATGTGAATGTTGAAGTCCCCCAAAACCAGAATGTTTGAGTGTGAGGTGCAAAGTGAGATGAGAAAGTCATGAATCTCAGAGAGGAATGATGGATGTGGTTTGGGGGGGCGATAAATGAGAGCTATGGTTGCAGAGGTGATGTGATGTGATGTGATGTGATGTGTTTGCAATTAAAAACCAGATGTTCAAAAGTGTTGACGGGTGGGACAGACAGTAGAGAGGTTTGAATGGTGCTGCGGTGAAAAACAGCAAGGCCACCCCCCCGACCGGTAGTCCGGGCCTTACTGAGGTAGCTATACCCAGGGGGACAGGCCTCATTGAGGACAGAGTAGACCTCAGGCTGTTGCCAGGTCTCTGTAAGACAGAGAATGTCAATTCCCTTGTCTGTGATGTGGTCATTGATGAGTCCAGCTTTGTTTGTCAGTGACTGAACGTTTAGTAATTCCAGTGTGGAATGGCCTACGGAGTCCAGTCCATTAAGGGGGCGCAGGACGCTGTGATCCACTCCGGGTTTTCTGTCCATCCAGCCATAGGCGCTCCTGTCATTTGCGACTGGAGTAGCGGTGTTCTGATGACGCCATTGCTGTGCGACGGTGCGACCAGCCGACCAGAGGGATGTGATGAATCGGTGAGGGTTACCATGATCACCGTGTTTGGACAAAACAAACCGGCGACCAGATCCTCTGTGGATGTAGCGGGGTCGGTGAGGTAGTTGGAGTTGATCAGAAGGAGTGCTGATGTGATGGGAGCTCCGAAGCGGCACAGAGATGACGGTGGAGTAGCCTGGAGTGTCGGTGTTAGCCATTAGCCAGGATCCCAGCGAGCGACGATGGATGGCAGCCGCACAGCCCAGGATGGTCCAGAGCCTCCACAGAAATGGCAGCCCACTTGCAGACATCCGTTCGAGGGCAGATGACATGCAGAAGCCGGGGAGATTGGCGAAACGGAGAGAGGTCGATATAACAGCTAGCACCAAGGTCAGTCTAGCAGCTAGCACCGTATTAGCGCCGCCGTCCCAGCTGAAGGGGGACGAGGCTTGCTAGTCACCGTACATCGTCGCTCACCATACAGACGATTCCCGGGGGTTTGTGCGATACCAGAGACACAATCCGGGGAAAAATTAAGAAACCAGAGTTAGGTGGAGCAATAACCTAGCTGTGGAGGGTGGAATTTGTGAGGTTTGGAGTCAACAGGTATGGAGAAGCGGCGAACAGTCAACGCCAGCGTCCTCTCCCCCTGATAATGCAGACGTTGTGCCTATGGACCTTTTAACATGGATGTCGCATGTCCCTAGTATGGTCATCATCCAGGAATTCCAGTGCCTTGAAGCGGGGATCGAGCGCTGAGGCTTTCCAGAGGAAGTCTTGAATGTATGTGTAACGAGTGCTGAAGTCCTGTCTAAACTTATCCTTCATCTCAGAGATGACTAGCAGGTCACTGTCATTAGGGTCAAAATGCTCCTGCAGTTTGGCCCCTGTTGGGGCGATGATGGAAATAGTGGGGGTCTTTTCTTCACTGAAACACTTAGTTGCTGTTTTCAGTGGTGTCAGCAGCTTGATGACCTTTGGCATCAGGGTAATGTCCTCCTCAGTGAGGCCGGGCAGGCTCTTTCCTCGACACCTTGACTTCGTCTTCCTTGTTGTCAAAGTCACAGCAGCCTGCTGCTCCCACAAATGCTTCATCATGTCCAAGGAACTGTTCCACCTTGTGGAGACATCATGAACCAGCTTTGGTGTTTTAGTTTCAACTGGGCTTGCACTTCATGCAGAGCTCCACAAGCTTTGGGGCTTTTGTGAAAAAATGTTACAAGTTTCCTTATTTTAACCAGGAGTGCTGAAACAGTTTCAACCTTGAGAGCTTTTTGGGAGGACAAATTAAGAGTATGAGCGATGCATCTGATGTGTGGCTCCATCTCTGCACCTGCTCCAGCGAGTAGCATGTTCCTTGCATTGTCAGTGACCAAAGCAGGCTTCTTATCTTTAAGTTTCCATTCACAGCAAACATCAAGCAGAAAAGCTGACAGATTGTGTCCAGTGTGGGCCTCATTAAATGTTCTAGTTTGCAGAACATGGTTTTTTCATATTCCACTCATCGTCAATATGATGTGTTGTGACTGTGATATATGACTGAGTGGCACAGGACGTCCAGCCATCCACAGTGATAGCAACTCGTTGGGCATTACTCAGGGATTCCACTACCTCTGTTTTCACTTTGTTGAACAGAGCAGGAATTTGTGTGTCGGTAAGGAACGCCCTTGGTGGTATTTTATACCTTGGGTCTAAAATGTGGACCGGTTGTTTGAATCCCTCATTCTCTACGACGCTGTAGGGCTGAATATCTTTGCAGATAAAGTAGGCTATGGCATCAGTTATAGAGTTGCCACCCGTCCCGTTTTTCCCAGAATTGTTCTCTTTTTTCATTAGCTGTCCCGGGAAAAAAAATCTCTCCCGGGACACAGTTTGTCCCGTTTTTTGGGGAAAATGCAGCAGCAGCAGGCCAAGGAGTCCATCCAGAATCAGTGCAACAGGCTCAAGAACATCTGTGTCAGAGAGACAACAAAGGGGTAAGAGGAACTGTGGGAAGTCCTAACAGTTCACTTAGTATATTTGCACATCCAATCATCTTTTAATTTGTATTTTTTCCATTTATATTTAACCCTATGGGCCCGAACGACGCATAGTGCGTCCAAATTCACACCTGTTCTTCTCTATGGTTTTTCTCTGCAATCATGCGCCATAGCGAGAACCCACACATATCACGTGAAACAGCGGAATCGTAGCTTTCCGAATGTTTTCACAGCGAAAAACAATGATAAAGTTACACTAAAATTATGTATAACAGAGCTTTCATACAGCTTTGCACACACATTACTCTTGGATGGATTACTCGCGAATGCAGGGTCGCACAGAAATGCCACACATATCACATCATTGTGCTGTCATCCCATCATGCTATAAATCCAGATCAATTGTCTACAAAATAAAAACCTGAGGAATTTCTTTACAGTCCATTATACAGATCTTGCCTAGCGCGACGCGATGAACGCGGTGGACGTGATAGAGGCGTCTAGCGCGGCGCAATAGACGCGAAATTCGCATCCAACGCCTCATCGCTTGAGTTGAAAATATTGAACTTTTGAAGCGAATTCGCGTGACACTGTGCCGCGAAAGCCAATCAGCGTTGAGATTCTCCCGACGTCACTGGCGTGTGTCAACAACGTCCAGTTGTTGACACAGCAATAAACTGCTACTCACCGGAGACAGATGGACCTCTGACGCATTTGGGACTTCCAGAGCAGGTACAAAGCAGCGATGGTGGTTATCTCAGCCATGGTCATCAGTGGCTACCCGGAGCTATATGATACTATGTGTCTACTCTACAGAGACCACAACAAAAAGGAGCAGGCTTGGGTGAAAGTCGCCGAGGAGACTGGTCTACTTGGTAAGTTCTGTAAATATGTGTCTTTAATTAGTTTGCAGAACGGTTGTACTATGAACGTTAGCACTAGCTTAGCTCCAGTTAGCACAGCCGGCTTCCCCGCTACTCGCGCGAATGACGTGTTTTTTTTTTTTACTGCAAACAAAGTGGCAAATATTATCTTGGAGGACATCATTGCACTTGGTTGACTATTTTTCTATTTTCTTAGATATAAATATTGCATGTTTCTTTCAGATAAAACACATTTTTGACTTGTGAATGAGTCAATGGAATTTCTTGCAATAATGAAAAAATCCTGGCAATCATGTCCGCCTGGCACAAACCACACGTTTTGGACAGCTGTGAAGTGACAGAATGTCCCACCATCATGGTTCTTATATTGCCAGATTCCAGAGAGTCTCCCCTCTTCATATATGGCAGAATATGTCAACTTCCAACTTGCTATGGTGAGATACATGTAAAAATGTAAGAATTTAGTAACAAGGATTTGTGTTTTTCATTGATATAAAAAATAATATAAAATACAAGCACATAGAAGGACATGAAATGATGGCAAATCTGGTCTCCTATGTCCGAATTTCATGTTCATTGGTCAGTCTGAACTGATAATAATGGCCGAGCCCTCCGCCTCAAACATTTAGTCAAGTGTCCCTTTTTTTCACAAATCCAAGGTGGCAACCCTAATCAGTTATGGCTGGGAGCGGGTAGAGTTAGCTGCCAGAGGCGTGTTTTGTCCAAATAAACTTGCAATAGACCTGCTGTTCGTGTCACCAGCTTTGCTACCACTCAGTGTGGCTCGTGCTTCGGTGGAATCCAAAGGAGAGGAGGGGGGAGCAGCCGCAGAGGTATCCACGCCGTGCCGTCTTTTCATGTGCGTCGCCATGTTCGTCGTGCTATTGACGTACTTGATAGCCGCACGGCATTGTTTGCAGATTGCGTGCGTCTTGTCAAGTTTACCTCCTCGCTTGAAAAACCCGAAATATTGCCACACGTTTGATTTGTGTGTCTTTTTTGGTGCCTTAAATATCTCATCGCTGTTAATGTCGTTCTCGTTTGCCTCCATATTTATTGTGTACAACACCTGCATGCTTGCGTCAGTGTCCGAGGACGCGATGGTGCATTCAGGTTGGCTTGGAAAATACATTAGGACAGAGAATAGATACTAGA
This sequence comes from Epinephelus fuscoguttatus, assembly GCF_011397635.1. NCBI lineage: Eukaryota > Metazoa > Chordata > Actinopteri > Perciformes > Serranidae > Epinephelus > Epinephelus fuscoguttatus. Next base: position 33,653,820 of record NC_064774.1, read on the forward strand.
ACATAAAATAATCGATTTAACCATGGTATTTACCGATGCTGACAGGCTAAAACAGATACACCATAAATTCACCCATAAATTATATCCCGCGCACCTTGAATCTACCGGTGCAGTTGAATCCCAAACATTTGTATCGGACCACTGATATGAATCGGTGAATCTCCACATCCCTAGTGCAGATCGTTTAGTTGTGTGCAAGAATCTGTTTGTGAAAAGCATTAGCAAACTAAACACTTAGTTTTGGCAAAGCCAACTAATCAATGACCTAACTGCATAACTCAATGACAGCATTAAATCACATCCAACAAGTTAAACAGTTTTGCTTAGCCTGTAAAGCTATGATAAAGCTATGCCCAGTTGTTACGTTACCGACCCGTGAATGGATGGAAGAAAGAGTCACTTGGTGGTGTGCTGCTTTTGATAGCTGGCAGAAGAAGGCTGGAAAGAGCTGTGGTTCCAGATGCAGTTTTCTTGTGTTCTTGTTCCAAAGGTGAAACTCTAGGGAAGCTGGTCACTCAGGGTCTTCGCAGAGTTAGACGCTGTGTGCTAACTCAACTTGGTTCTCCTTGTTGCTAGAAATTAGTTGCAAATCTTGTGCTTGCAAATCTAACTTCTCTGGTTCAGGTTTGCCTCTGCCTTGAATGTGGGCAAATCGTGGTCCAGGAAAAAAAGAGACTGTGAGCAATTGCCCCACCTTTGATGGTTCAGGACAAGGAGCAAGGGTCTGAGCATCTGGGCTGGTCCAGGCCCAGCCGGAAAGAGAAAAGAGTATGAAGGGAGCAGACCTTCTACAGATGCCTGTGACATCACAGAGTCACATGTCACTGTAAAAGTCCTGTTCAATCAAATTTTGAGACTTGTGTCTCACTGAGGTGTGAGTTTGGACATCCTGGAGATGGGTGTCAAATAGTGCTCTTTGATTGAAGAATAAAAAGCATGCAGAGAAGAAAAGCCTTCACATATCCAGTTTGGATTTTAACAAATGACAAATCATCTGTGGTCCCGTGAATCCCAATCTCAGTAGAAAACAGCAAACATGGGAGCATGTAATAGCAGTACTTGAAACGGCCATCATGGAGGCGACGCTCCTGGACCGACTGGTGGTACTCCTTGTGATCCACCCTCTTTTTTAGGTTCTCATGAACCCACACAGATCTCAGTTTACCTTTGCCCAAGAAGAATTTTCTTTTTACAAGTAGGATTCAGTTATTTAAAAAAACAACAACCGTTTTTTTACAACAATCCAACACTGAACAAAACTTTTTTAGGCAACCAAAGGATACAATTAACTTCCATAAACTGAAAACAAACTGACATAGCAACAGCTACAGCCAGGCTTTGGGATTATACAATGGTAACATTACTTAGCCAATGTTGTCACTGTTGTTGCTCTTGGAGCCAGCCTCAAGTGGCCATTAGAGGAACTGCAGTTTTTGGCACTGCTTTGTTGGCTTCATTTTACCAGCTCTGGAAGTATTTAATTGACTAAAACTGCTAAATGGAAATTTCTCTGACATTTATTTATTTATTGTTTATAAAATAAAACAATTGTTAGTCTATGAAGTAACTGAAAATATTCAAATGTACGGAGGCCAAGAGTGTTCAACACACTAAGAAAGTACAAGATAATAGAGAACGCCTCTTTACCACTTTGACAACATATAAATGTAAGAACACTTTTACATTTAGAAAAAATTAAAAAAACACTGAAATTAACAGTTAAGTATATTCTCAAGAGTTGTATTAAATTTGTAGCCTAATACTACAATTCTAAAAAGCAGCATTCAGGTTTATATCACCCACTTTGTTTATAGACACAAAATCATTTTTGCCCTTATTCTGAAAAAGACATTATTCTTACTAAGCTAAGCTTCTTTCCGTGGCTAATGAAAATGCGTATTCCACTAATAATCCTGTTGACATGCAGCTATGCATAATCTAATAACGTGTCCTAACATGTCGTTTATAACATGTAAATATGGAAAAGTAGAACAGCTGTTGCTTATGTCATCTCTCTTTTTAGCATAAAAACAGGATTTTTTCAAAGTTGCGGTGGCAGACTTGATGCACAGAGCCTCCCTCTTTCATTCCATCAACAACCTTCTTGAAAAGGTTGTGATATTTGCACATGTCCAAAAATGTGTTGATATCAAAGTCTTTCATAATGTTTAAATGTAGATGTGTTCCTCTTTCCGACCAGAAATGTGAGCTTTTTTTTTTTACTGTTGGCAAGTTGATTTGTGTACATCATCTCCGTAAGAAAACACAGAGCTAACCTTTGAATCAGTCCTCACTTACAACATCTCATCCTGGTACACATTTCTTTTCTGTAAAGGACAAATCCAAACTGTCATGGGTCATCAAACATGCAAGTAAAATAACAGGCATCACACAGTCCTCTCTCTTAGACCTCCACACTCAGGCAGTCAGACAGAAAGCCACCACCATCATACACGACCCTTCACATCCGCTCCACAACTCATTTCAACTCCTTCCTTCAGGCTGTAGATACAGGGTCCCTCGAGCAAGAACAAACTAAGTTAAAAAAAAAAATAAATCATTTATTTCATCCGCCATCAACATGATCAACAACTCACAATGAAATCTTTTAATGTCCTCACTGTAGTTATTCTGTATTGATGTTCTATGTTTAAACTGTGTTTTAACTTGTGTTTTTATTCTATGTACATTTGTGAGCGCATCAAAGACGAATTTCCATTGCTTCTCGCAAGGGACAATAAAGGTTTTCTGATTCTGATTCTTAACCACAAGAGGCCGTGTGTTGCAAATTGTGGTAGAGACACATGTTCCAAATGTGCTGTATACATGTAGAAATTATGTTATTAAAGCCCAAATAAAAACAGCATATCCATGTATTAATCAGAAATTGCTACATACAGAAAAAGGCATAATTTGGAAAATCCAAACTGAATATGCTGTTTACATGGCTATATTAAATTCAGAATATTGTCATATCATAAAAATTGGAACTGAAATGTGATATTTATTCTGACTTAATTGAAATATATTAATTGGGATAGCTTAAATGAAATGATGTGTCTACTAAATTGCACCACAGTGTTAAGATAACATTAATACCCTCATCTGATGTGATGTAGCACTGTCATGTCTGCATAACACTGTTTAAACCATTGCTGCTAAGACCCTGCAATTTACATACTCTTTATTTTACTGTGTATATATTGTAAATAGCCGTGTGTGTGTGTGTACAGTAATTCAATTTAGTGCCTTACTTTTTTATATATATATATATTTTATATCTATATGTACATATATAAATATATATATGTGTGTGTATCTATCTATCTATCTATCTATCTATCTATATATATATATATATATATATTCTATATTTTTAAATCTTTAATTTTCTTTTTCTCAAGTAACATTGTCACCCTCCTTTTTCTGTCTGTGCTTTGAACTGCTGTGATATGTGAATTTCCCAAGTGTGGGGTTAACAAGGTTTTATCTTATCTTATCTTATCTTATCTTATCTTATCTTATCTTATCTTATCTTATCTTAACTTAATTAAGCTTTTCTAAGGTAAAATGCTAATCATGTTGGCTGTACTATCCTATTTGGGTTTGTCAGAAAATCCAATGCATTTACATGTATTTACATATCAAATTCAGAATATTGTCTATCATGAAAACTGGAATTGAAATGCGTTATTTATTCTGACTTAAGTGAAATGACTTATTCATACAAATACAAATGGTAACAAGTTCCATGGACATTTTTGAGTAGGATGGAAATAAATTAAATAAGTTAGAATAGCTTAAATAAAACAAGTCAACCACTAAATAACTAAGTAAGATAATTACTCATTTTAATAAATAATGGTGGGTATACTTAACTATTGGGTTTGATATATAACAAAAACCCATAGGATATATTCAATAATGCTGCACCTGGAACTACTTAAAAAGATGCATGCAAATTGTTACCTTTTCTTTTCTTTTTTCTTTTTTTTTTTTTTTTTTAAAGTTGAACAAGGTGATCCTTTTTTTAGAGTATTTTCAAAATAATAAGGGGATATTTGTATGCATGTACCCACTGTATATTAAATATATGTGGAAGCAGCAAATAATCACATCTGACAAGGTGAAACCAGCAAATGCTTGGTTTTTGTTAACTGACTTATCAATTTCTCAAATCGTGTCAGCACCACTTAACTTAGATTATATGCCATCTGTATCTATAAGTAACATAATAATTGAGTGTTTTTATTCCAGTTCGCACATACATACATATATACATACATACATACATGCAGTTTTGTTTCCGTTTAATTTACTCCTATTACTTTGAATTATAACAGTGAGATTAATAGTCAGTATGTATATTTTTATTCATGTATCATCACTCATTACAGTGTCATAGCTAAGCTGTCAGTTACGTTTTCTATTGGTTCCTTTCACCTTGCTGCTCTGGTTGTCATTCTTGTTCGAAGGAGTAACTATTCAAAAATGTGCAAAAAACTGGAAGCTGCTTATAGACACATGTGGCAGCTAAGCGCGTGTGTGTGTGTTCATGCGCGTGCAGTGACTATTTTGGTTTGCCAGCGAGGTTTCCAGATAAACACTGGTGGCAGCTGCTGCCATAGCAACACTATTGTGCGCCCTCCCCTCCCCTCCCTCCTCTTCTTCTCCTCCCCGACCACGCCCACCTTCCTCCTGGCTGAGCGCTCCACAACAGCCAGAGAGTGAGGACCAGAGAGGAGGGAGGTCGGCTCGCTTCGTTTCACTGAGGAGGAGAAAACAGACGAGACTAGTGGGGACAGAGAAGAGGCAGAAGAAAGGAGGAAAAAAGTGGAGTGAAAAGTAATTGTTTTGGGGAGACAATGAGTGAGGACAACCACTCCCACTACAGGCTGGACCCCAGCGATCGCCTCAATGGGCTGGGACAGAGAAGAAAGAGACCCAAGAAGGTAAATGAATAGATGGAGAGCCACATGGTACAGAGAGTGTGAGGAGTGTGAGGGAGCTAGATGTGGAGAGGGGGGGACGTTGCCTGATTCATTCCAGTGAGAGAGCAGGAGCTGGGGGGAGTGGAGAATAGTGATGAGTGTTTATGTTTTTTGTTTTTCCTGGCCAGAGGTGTTTTTGTTATGTCAGGGAATGGTCTTCAGGGTCTGTTAAAGCTTTATTCCTACCAATACTGACTTGATTTTGCTCTCCACCTCCATCCTCACCCCTGGAGTAAAACCATCTCCCAGAGGGAGCTCTGCACTCCATCTCTGCTGATTCCAGCCTTTTTTTCCCCTTGATAAATTACTCCGCCACCGCTTCCTCATAGCTATTCTGTTCCCTGTGTTCCCCTCTCTCTAATTCTCTGTATCTCAGTGTGATGTTGTTGTTGTAAACACATCTAGGTAGTGAGTAGTAGGAGGAGGCTCCTTTCACATGCTGACAGGGTGGGTCCCTGCTCCGCTCACTCTTTGTGTGCCTGTTGTTGTGGACGGCGTTATACACACATATCAGCTCTCAGGAGATTTTTGTTGTTATCAAAAATCGGCCTCATTATCGGAGGTCTTTCTGACAGCCATGACAGATTATTGCTGGTTATTATTTCATTTCTGCAACCACCATCATGATAGCACATACTCCCATCACCCATCATCCCCTGTGTGTAAGCTTTTAATGATGAAACACATTTTTGCATTCATAAACACATGATATGTAACATAATAATCACCTATGCAAGTGTAACACAAGAATATAATAATAATAATAATAATAATAATAATAATAATCACCATCATCGTCATTATTATTATTATTATTATTATTATTATTTTACATTATACATCATTTTATTTTAGGGCTGCATTTATGTTCATGATGAAATTTTTGGTTTACACATTATTGAAATTAGTGAAAAATGGCCATCACAATATCCTAGACACTCAAAGTGACATTTCCCAGAGACCAAGGTGATGTCTTTGAAAGCCATCGGCAGCCATCAAAACATCATTCAGGCTATTTAGAAAAAGTGTAGCCATTACGTAGTTATATATTGTGTCCACCAGAGGGCACTGACAAGTTTTCTGACATTTTTTTATTGTAAAATGTCACAGTGTGCCTTTGTACACTGAGTCCGTTTTTTTGGTTGCGTTTTTTTAAGCTTTCATCCAGAAAAAAAAAAAACAACAAAAAGTTACACAGAGAAACCTTGCACACTGAGTCCGGTGCCTTTCAATGTTCTATTAGTTACAAAAACTGCAATACAAGACAAGTTGAAACAACACATTTCTGGCTGTTGCCACTCTTTCCCTGTGTCTTGCATTTGACATTGCGGCTGAAGGGGCTGAGCTGTTTTCCCTCTCTGTCTCCACACTGTCGTTCTTTGTCTGTGTGCGGCCTGCATGCTCCTCTTCGTCATTATCATCCACTTGAATATTACTATGTGACCTATTGAAAGTGAGCTTTCTGAGTTATGAAAGGATACTGTGCGACCTGTTCCTCTGTCTTGTCACAGCTGTGTGTCACTACCAAATTCTGTCAGTCAGTCTTCACTGATTCTCAAACATCTCTAAATGCTTCTGACGGAACCAGAAAACACACTGTTGGCTGTGATTGGTTGTTTCTTGTCACATGACATTCAGTGTGTGCTGTAGCATTAAGCTAAATCATGTTTGGCCAATACCACAGTGGTGCAGTGCTTAGCACTGTTGCTGCACAGCAAGAGGGCCATCAGCTGGCTGAGGTTCTTCTGTGTAGGTTTGTCTATTCTCCCAGCCCGTTCTCACTCTGAAGTAGTCGAATACTGGCTTATGGTCAATGAATTCTGTTGTCAGACCCCAACGAAAAGGTGTCCTTTCACGTTGGCATGACACACGGCTAGTCGCCAATATTGTTTAATGGCGTCCAGCGGCATAAGGGGTTAGGCAGTGGGACAACAACAAAAAAGAAGTCTAAGTAAGGCAGGCGGGAGGGGTGTTAGATGGGTCCAAAAACCACCGAATTTTACCTGGGAGGCTGGTGTTCACTTCCTCTGTGTTTTTAAAGCCAAACCATGTTCTTTTTTCTTAAACATAACCATGTTCTTTTGTTGCCTAAACCCAACCACATGTGTTTGTTGTTGAAGGAAACAAAGGTCAATTAGCGTTGTAGTGCTGACATAGTGAATTTATTTTGGAAGAGACTGTATGCAAACTGTACATTTCCTGTGAAAACGGCAGTGTATTTTGGAAACAGACTGAAGTTGACATGGCGTCCCATAACGTCAACAACCAACACACCCATGACCTTGAAAGTCATATCTCAAAGTAGAAAATCCATGACCAAACGTAGATAGGTGATGAGGTTGGAGTGAAAACGTGTTGTTCTGTAAATGTTAGCGTTAATGGTTGTCTGTCTCAATGTGTAAAATAGTCTGGCGACCTGTTCTTGGTGTACCCTGCCTCTTGCCCAGTGACATCTGGGATAGACTAGAAACCTAAATGTTGGTAGCAAATGGAAAGTCCCACTTTTGTATGCCCAGTCATTCACCTTTTAGCTTAAAGGCTATCAGTTTGATTAGGAAGAACAAATAGAGAGGTTGGCTCCTTGATGTTGCTGCTACACTGAAATACTTAATCATATCTTTGAATGTTGACCATCATACATCGGCGTTTTTAAATTCCATGGCTTTAGATTCATTCAAGTTAGCTTTGACATGGGCCCAGTCTGTGTCTATGTTTCTGTCTGCTGACTTTTGTGTCCCGTTGTCTGTCTTTCTCCCTCCATTTCTCTCTATCCTTCTTTTTACTGTATGCCAGTCCAGGTTTTTCCCTCAGGCTAGAAGGAAACAGAGAGACAGAATCCAACCTTATTGCATTTCAGGTTACTGTTTGTGTAGTGATTCGAGGGAATTGAGGCTTACAGGGGTTGACCAGCTCGCCTGATTTCATTGCTTCTCTTTACCAAAAAGAGCATGTAGGGATGTGCATTAACCTGTTATTTCGTCGTTGGTGATCAGATTTAGTGTTGCTGGGCTCATTTGGCTCTATCCACCATTTCACCACTCTGATACACATGGAGCATCTTTTCATGGACAACTACAGGCATAATGATTACTTACCACTAAAGACTAAGACAAAATAAAACAAAACAAAACACCACAGTGATTAGCATGTAGCCACGCCTCCATTCATGGAGCAGAATGCCTGCTGCTTAAGGGCGTGTCTGCTTCTTTAATAGGCTGAGAAGTGCCAAAAACCTGGGGATGTGTTAATTTTAACTAGCTGCTTGTGTAGCCAACACATCACAAACACAAGGCAATAATAAAAGAAAACCAAACACATAAAAATGTACCTGAAAGATTCAAGGCCTGCTGGCTGTGTTCTTGTAATCTTAAAGCAATTACTGAATTTCCCCTCCTTTTCTGCCATTGAAACAGGGCAAGCTCACTTCCTATGCATCAAATACTGACACTGGGTCAGTGACATGATGCACTCAGGCACCCTTTAACATCTGTGTGCTAGAGGAGTCCCCAGAGGATCATAGTTTAATGCACAGGGCTACTGACAAAGCTTTGGTATTTGACAAGTTTTTAATTAGAATATGTTGATTGTAAACAATAGATATATTGATCTTGAGAGGTTATTAGCCCCCAGTTTGCTCATGTAAGGGTCTGTCTCTTTTTCTTTTGGAAGCATTTCCAGCTCTTAGATAGCCATGAAATTCCCCAATTAAGCAGTCAATAACAGTTAAGTTTCATTGAAAAAAGTCAACAAAAAGTCTGTAAATACAACTTAGAAAGGAAAATCAAGGCTGATTACACTTTAGGATAAAAAACATCTAATCAGGAAACTTAAAAATCTGTTGGTGTGTTGTTAGTGGCAGGGTGATTTAAGACATTTTATGTCCTAAAATGGCATCTTAGCAGCTGGCATCTTTACAATAGTATTGGCTAGAATGTCTAATGGCACAGCTATGCTGTACAGGAAGGCGAGCACCTGATCTTCCCCACCCTCTTTTTAGCCCCTGAAACTGCAGGGACAGGCAGTGGAGCAGGTAGAGGCATTCAAATACCTGGGCATAATGGTAGACAACCTGCTGTCCTTCTCACAGCACACTGTCTCTGTCTATAAGAAGGCACAACAACGCCTGTTCCTGCTGAGGAACCTCAGGAGCTTTGATGTGAGGAAGGACATTTTAACAGCCATTTACAAGTCACTTATTGAATCGGTCCTCACATTCAACGTCTCATCCTGGTTCAGCTCCATCTTTGTCAAGAACAAATCAAAGCTTTCCGGATCATCAACCAAGCAAGTAAAATAACTGGCAAATCTCAGGCTCCATTATCAGAACTGTATACCCAAGCAGTCACACGGAAAGCCAACGTCATCACAGCAGATCCCACTCACCCCCTGCACAAGTCCTTCTAGCTCCTACCATCAGGTTGCCACTATAAAGTCCCCCTGTCCAAGAAAAACACTTACCGCAACTCCTTTATCCCCACCGCCATATACATTTTAAACAAACAATAGCTCATAAATGATCCCCAGCACATGCACTTTACCACGTCGCACATTTTAGAGTTTTTCTTAAACTCTGTATAAATTATTTATTTTTCAGTATTCTTTTATCTCACTAAGTTTATAGGAATTGTGTGTTTCTGTGTTGTGTTGTTGTGTTGTTTGTTGTATGAGCAACGTCTAAGACGATTTTCTGTCACGACAGACAATAAAGCTTTTCTGATTCTGATTCTGAAGTATAAAAAAAGTATAAAAAATCTTTCAAAAGAAAGCTTTCAACCAGTCTTCATCACAATGCCATTGCTGATGAGGAGCAGCTCCAGAAAAAGCCAGTAAACACACGTGTGATTTTTATATTTGGCAAGATGTGTCTTGATAAAATGTGGTTCACTCGCCAATGTCTTACATCGATCAGAGTTAAACTCACCCACTGTGACAAACCAGAAAGAGTAGCAATAACAAATGTTACACCACAAAATGTGCGGTTAAACTGTACAGCTGTGCTTCCACTTTTTTTGTATAGCCAGAAGAGAGAGTGAAAAGTGTAAAAGGGAAAGGCTCAGAAGAGGTGTGCAAGACAGTAATGCTGAATCTACAAAAGTGAATTGTTGGTGGAAGCAGATACAAAGTGTTTGGCAGCAGGGTGACATTCAGAATCAATGGATGAATTATTGATATGCTCCCTCCCCCATGCTTAGATCGGCACACAGGAACACACAAACACAAATACACACCCATTTGGTGACCTATGGGAGCTGATCTTTGGTGCGAGGTGCTCTGATTATTATGTCTGATGTTGCAATCATATTTGGACACAAACACACACTTGAGTTGCTGTTTTCAGTTGGTAGAAAGCCTCAATTTAATACAGTGTGTTCTTGGCTCCTTTATGAAAGCCCTAAGTACTTTAATCTTCCACTGCCTCAATTAAACCTCTCCCCTCACGCTGATTCAGAGGGGGGTTGGAGCACAGCCCCACTGTACCCATACAGCCTGTGCTTGTTCATTGTATAGTCTATTTCAAGGTGAGGAAGACAGTGGCCATGATGAAGATGCAGGTTTCATTTTCTGATGAGTGCAGGAAGGTTTCAGGTTCATGGCTTTCTGTCCTGCAGGGCAAGGAGACTTAGAAAAAGTCAGATTAGTGTTTTGTTTCAACAGGCGAAGAGTACAGCAATTTTTAGTCCGTTTGTTTGTGTGACTCAGCGGTTTCTCATTTGGAAAAAGACATAGTCACCTTCAGCCAAATCACAGAATCATCAGAATTTATTGGCACACATATCTCTTATTGGCTGTTAAGTTTAGCCACAGCTATCTATGGGATAAAAGACTGCATTAGATTTGCTTTGTGCGTATGTCTGCCTTTATTTATGATGTGATCTTGTCAAATCAATATCAGAAAGAACTTGAATAGTATACAATACACTGCTGTATGTGAGAGGCCTTTAACCTTGAATTATACTGAGGCATTTTGATGTAAACTGAAGTAGGGGTTGCTTGAAACTTTTACATACTAATGCCAATCTGATACCTCGGTTTGTGTACTGATGACATAATTTTTCACAGCCAAATTACTTATTACTGGACAAATTAAAGAACATTGGCTCTGGATGTTACAAATATTTGTCCAACATCCAATGCCACTGGATTGGCAGTGCCATTGGATGGCAGTAGAATGTTAGAAAGGACACTGGCCTTAAATATTGAACTGAAATTTTGGCAGTAGATGATATTAAACAGCAATAAATGTGGAAAAAAAAGTAAATTAAAAAAAACATTGGCATTAGACAAACAAAAGGTTACCATTAAATATTTGAAAACACTGGCACTGAATATTGAACAAAAACTGTTGGCATTAGACGAGAAAAATGCAAAAAAAAAAAGCATCTGCATTAGACAAAAAACATGTCTCTCTCTCTCTCTCTCTCTCTCTCTCTCTCTTTCTCTCTCTCTCTCTATATATATATACATATATACATACACACACACACACATATATGAAAACATGTCTAGAACATTAGCACTGATAGTTTAAAAAACACTGGCATTAGAGAATAAAAAAATCTGGCGTGGCATGTTTAAAACGTTGGAATTTAATATTACAAAAGCATAAAAACGCATTGGCATTAGACCAAACAAAACCCATACAAACAAAAAAAAACAACAACAAGCAAACAAAACAACACACGGCATTAAATATTTTATATTTTAATACATATAATATTATTGGCATTGGATGTTTAAAACAGCTAGCGTTAGCGACTGTTTAAAAAAGGTGGGCAGAAGATGATACAAAACTTTGCCATTGTCTATTAAATATCTTGCTATTGATGTAAACAATGTTAGCATTGAATATAAAAAATAAATCCTTGGTGTTGATGTAAAACACGTAAGCATTAAATGTTAAAAAAAATCTTGGCATTGATGAAAAAAACGTTGGCATTAAATATTAAGAATTCTTGGCATTGATGTGAAAAATGTTGGCATTGAATATCAAAAAATCTTGGCATTGGACATTAAAAACATAGGCATTTAGTATTAAAAACAACATAAAAAAATGTTGGAATTGAATATAAGGGGAACCACAAAGGAGTAACCCACACACCAAAGAAATGGGCTGGAAAAAGCCATATAAAGAGTCAGGCTGAGATCAATATAAAGAAGTCCAATACTTTAATTAATACATAAGTGCAAAAACCAAAAAAGTGCTAAACAAAAAAAAAAGTGCAAAAGAGGCAGTAAGCAAACGTTTCAGTCCTAGACTATCATCAGTACTGCTCTTTGCAGGAATTGAATATAAAACATTATTTCCATTGAATGTTAAGGTTGTTTTTGGATACTCTGAGAAATGTAAGCATTTTTTTTCCTGTAAAACCTTTTCAATCATTTGATGTAAGAAGAGAAGACAAATATAACAAAGTTAGATGTCCTTACACAAGCAGCCATGCAAAAACTTTGCCTAAATACTGTAACATTGTCAAATCAGGGAATATCTGGTTACAGATTGCTAATAATTAATAAGGCTCAATACTCAGCCCCCAACCACTATCGTTAATTTGGCACTGACAAAGTCCCACTATCAGTCTTTAAAGAACCTTAATCTATATTTACAGTATTGCTAATTCATCCCAATTTAGTAAATAGCAAAATAGTACTGTTCTCAGACGCAGGTCTATAGGTGGCTCATGACTCATAGCTGATCAGCTGGGTCCATGTCATTGGTTCGACAGCCCATTGGTTCGACATCCCATTAGTCCGACTGTCCACGGTGCTGAACGGCTCGTGGCGAGCGTATGGTGCGCCGCGACCGGCTTGAGTCGGAGTAGGCCCACGGCTTATGTGTTTTCACTTTTTCATTTTAACCCACACCGTGATCTTTTCCTGACCCTAACCAAGTGGTTTTTGCGCCTAAACCTAACCAGATCTTAACCACAGGGCATCATGATGATTTCGGAACGGACTTCGGAACAATGAGTTTAATATGGTCGGAACAATGGGATGTCGAACCAATGGGCTGTCGAACCAATGCGCAGTTCTCGATCAGTTAGCCGATTACGGCCAATTTCCTGTGCTGTCTACATGGTAGACCATCCACCCACCATGTTGGGCAAATTTTGAAACTCAAAACCCTCTTGCAGCACACAGTACAACTGTGAATCACCTCATGAGAATTGCTCAAAGAAAAAAGAAAAGAAAAACATAACTACTGATTGTAGTGCATTTGTCACACTTGTTAAACCATTTTGGTTTCCTTTCTATTGTAAATGATCCAGGAGCAGAAATAGCATTACTTTATTTGTTATATATAAACATTGGGTATCATTGCCCTACTAGGGGTTGATGGTGACATCATGTACCATGAGATATTCCACAGAAATGATTGGTCCCCAGATCTTAAACCCAAATTTTTGGTTACCTCCTGCCCTTTCATTAGTCTATTGGAGGGTATGTTCAATGTATGGAGCATACCCACTTCTTTTTCTGGCTGTTTACATTATACCCACATATCAGCCAAAAAGCTATAGAGTAGAGCCACTTCCTCCTCAGTAGCCTACCTATCTACCTAGTAGTACATCCACCTCATCAACTACCACCACACCACTGTGACTCTTATCTAGCAGCATTGTCAAGTTAAAATTTCCTCTTGATTTTTCAATAATGAAAAACAAGAAAGTCCTCCTGCCGAAATGAAAAAAAAATGGTAGTTTGTCAGTGCCTTTCAAGACAATCAGGATGACAATTACAAAAAGAACTCAGCGTTTGGACTGAGCATTTTTTTTGTTTGTTTGTTTATTTATTTATTTATTTATTTATTTATTATTAAGATTTAATTGATCTGAGCAAGTAAACACATTAAGGTTGAAAAAGAATTTTTAAGTCAAATGTCAGATTCATATCCTTTTTTTCCTGGACCTTTCCCCATTTCAGTCTTCTGCAGTTGATGGAGCTCCTGAAGTTTGGAGTAAACTTTACTTTTGATTACGGTTTGAGAAAGATATTGGTCATAATTAAAAGAAACCAGCGTTGACTCTTGGTAGGCAATTTTATAGAATAGAATAGAATAGAATAGAATAGAACTTTTATTGCCACGCAACCAGAGTCGGTGGTATTTACTTTCGGTACAGGACGCTGCTTCATAGTCACAGCATCTCATTCCAACAGCAGTATCAATTGTCAAAGTCAGACTATTTGTATGCCCAGTCATTTATCCTGGAATCCTCCCTAAGAGGTCATGCCACTTCTGCCATTGCTTCTTACAGATGACAGTTATTCACATGTCTGCAAAAGGTCACTAAAGGTTCATTCTCACTGCCATGATGTGGAAATGCGGGACGGATTTGCGGAATATTTGTGCAGCGCTTTTCTGCGTTTACACACAGGCGCGGTGCGGAATTTCGCGTTGTTGTGTTCCAAGTCTGCGCTGCGTGAACGGGTGTGGGTGAACATGGACAAGAGTGGCAGTAACAGCAGCAGCAGCGAGCTAGCAAGCTAACATTTAACAAGCGTCAACATCAACTTTCTTTAGCACTTACCACTCTCACCGCAGCCACTAAGCTGGACAATGGACTGCCAGACGTTGTCCTTTAATTCATTGTTCATAAAATCATCCCGCCTTTCATCAAAAAGGACGGGATGCTGTGAAACGAGGTTTATCAATCTTTCTCCCATACTGTCCTGCCTGACTGGATTTCGGACTCTCCCGGGTCTGCACGAATATAAACAAACAATTTCAATGGCCCAACTGTGTCCTTCCGCCAGCGAATTGTAAATGTAAGTGTAAACTAGGCCACTTTAAGCATTTGAACAAATGATGAATGCTATCAATTTTCTGGGAGCTCTCAGAAGTTTATTGGAGCTGGACATGGTAGTTCCTGAGCTTGTTCATGCTCCCCAGAGGATAAACCCTTTTGATTTCCATGACCCCTATGCCATGGTTCTAGCACTAACACTGGCAAGGCTCTATGAATAGCAAAATTATAAATATGTTGTTTGTTCTGTACTGTAGTGTCCAGTCCTGGGGGAGTAGGGTTTTTAAAGATTATGTAACTTCCAGAATTTCTGACTGGTTAACACAACCCACGTAAATGATGTAGATCCATTTAAAAATCGAGAAAAATAAATAAATAAATAAATAAAATCATATATCATTCTCATATAATGTATGAGGGTGAGGGCGTGGTGGCATTTTGTGCATTTCCTGCTTTGTGGACCTTTGCCAGTCACATATCTGATTATTATTCATTGTTAATTTTGGCAGCTATTTTAGATTTAGTCTTTGTCTTGAAACCAAAATGCTTATTAGTTTTAGTCACATTTTAGTCATTTTTATCCTTCATAATTATAGTCTAGTTTTAGTTGACATAGTTCATGACATTTTAGTCAACTTTTTGTCATCATGTTTTCTGTGTGCTTTTTTTTTTTTTTTTAATCTTTGAACTAATCCAGTAAGGATAGTTCGTGTATCAGGAATTACAATCACTGTTTTTTTGTATTACATGTTGTGAAAAAAAATTCATTTAGACAATTTTTTCCTACAACTACAAATAAATTCTACACACTTACAAATTCATTCATTCATTTTCCAGCAGTTTTTGACAGGTTTAAAGGGTGATTTACGAACACACACTTGATTATCATTTTAAAAGCTCAACATCTCTCTAGTTTATGCTCTCAAAAACTTTGACACCACAAATAACTGATGTGAGACAACTAGAATTTGTACCCAGGTTCATTTTAAACTCTGACTCTTATCCATCTCATTGTCAAGAAGCAGAGAAATAACTTAATTAAAGCCTGAATTATTTCATTATCTGCAACATGTTAGTCTGGAGGTTTTAACTCATATCCTGTCAGAGTTGGAGATACAAACTAAACTTTCATCTCTGTCAGAGAAAACTGATCTGAGTTCAGACTGTTTACTTACAGCACAGCCACACTCACAGATAACTAAGCCTCAAACAGCACCTAACCATAAACCTTCTCCAGTTTGGACTGAGTGGAGTCCTGCAGGGATTAGCTGTGTAGTCCAGTGCCCAGTGGCTGCTTGCTCTGCTGCCATTCAGCAGCGAACAAGCGGAGCTAACTGCTAACAGCTACCACTGTAACTACCAAATTCCACAAATCCTTTCAGCAGCTTCACCATCCACAGTCAGACACACACAGCTGATTATTTACTGCTGAATTACAGCTCACAACTTGTACCAATAGCTGACGCTGCTTGAGTGTGAGAGTTTTTGCTGGCTAGTAAAACATCCTGACGCACATGGTTTACCAGCCTGGCACTTATGCTGTATTTGAAGATAATTATAAGCATGGCTGCTGTTGGATTTCATCATCCGATAGTCCACCACTAAGATTTTTGTCACGTCTTTTCAACAAAAATAAAACATAGATTTCGTCTTAGTGTTTATTATCAAGATCAATTGTTAGCTTGTCATCATCTCATTTTCGGCATGGAAAAAAGGTCATCGATGAAGAGTTTTCATCTGTGAAATTAACATTGCTACGATTGAAACCTTTTTGGCCTGGAGCAATGATTTAGACTTTTAGTCTTGTTACTTTTAAAGGTAGATGTTTATAAATGAGGAGATCTTGGTTAGAGGAGGCTGAGACACACAAAGTCAATTCTAATAGGAGGACTGCTATTGACCAGCGTGACACAATTACTGGGTTACTTCTCTGCTGTCTGGTCTGATTTGTCTGGAAATAACTCTAAGGCTAAAGAGGAAGTACCCACTGTGTCTCGCTGATCCGGTGACTGTTGATGCTGTGACTCAGCTGAACAGGAAACAAAAGAATCAAGTTTAAATTCAGCACGTTTACTGTTCATTTTCTGCGTTTGTACACTTCATCCAAATGTCTTGGCAATTTTAATGCTGAGGCAAGGGATACAGGGAGAATTAGGATTAGGTTTAGGTTATAGTCCAGATTGAGATTAAGCATGAAGTGGTGTGTGTGTGTGTGTGTGTGTGTGTGTGTGTGTGCTGAGATGCTGTACGCCATCATTTTGACCCAAGGCTGATTTCCTAAATCATCAGTTGTTTTTTTCTCAATTATGGGATCAATAAAGGTGTATCTTATCTTATCTTCTTATCTTTTGGTGGAGAAAGAAGCAGAAGTTTAAAATGTGTGTGTTTGTGCATGCTAAGGCTATGCAATTAATAGTCCGGTGATCACGATTACAATTTTGAGGTCAAACGATTTCAAAATTAATGAAATCGAGGGTAAACGATTTTTGGTCACAGACGCCTTGAGATGTTACAGTGTTTGAGAGAGAGACAGGAGGCGTGCAGCCGCTGCTAAATGAATGTAGCGGAAACACTGTGTTATTTTGTCTTCTACGGAAGCCACGCGGAGCAGAGGAGAATTGTAAATGCGCGACCATGTAGAGACAGAAATGACACACTGTCGTGTAAACAATATAAATCATCACATGCGGCGCATAATCGTTTGCATAATTGTGATTTCAATTTTGACCAAAATAATCATGATTATGATTTTTTCCATAATCGAGCAGCCCTAGTGCATGCCCATGTGGGTGGTTTTATTTGTGTCTCTGTGTGCCAGCAAACATTCATGTATTCTTATTATTATGAATATCAATGATTATTCCTTTTTATTTTTTGTTCTTATGCTGTGTATTTGTGAAGTGTGTTTTCCGGTCTGCTTTGATAAGTGAATGTGACTGTGTTTGACCCTTCCATGCTGCCTCTTTTTTTTGGACAGCAAACAACAACACAGATGGTCTGTGAGGATGACACCCAGACGTTGCTATGGCGACCAACAGCCTTGGCGCCAAAAAGAAAACCTATAGCTGTAAAGATCTGAGGCGACATGTCAGGCTTTGGCAGCATAATCTCAGATGTCTGATTCTGTTTTTTTGTCTGAAAGTGATATTTTGGTTTACTTTGTCTTACATTTGACAACAAAGAGCATAAAATACTATTTCTTTGCAAGAATAGAAATTAATCAGTCCCTGACTTGGGCTGAGCTGCACTGCAGTGATATAAGGTCAGGGTGTGGCTATTCCTTGGACATTCCTTGATGCTGTTTTTTTTTTTGTTGCTGTTTGAGCCATGTTGTTAAAAAGACTAGGTGTGAAGGAGGTAAAGTTTCCTGTTGTTTTTTTTTCACTCTAAGAAAAACCATATCATATTGGCAAAATGAAGAGACAGAGATGAGGACATAGATGCTTGGTAATAGTGATGGGATTTCTCATGCACTTGTGAGAGACGGTTCTTTGGCTCTCATTCACTTTGAAGAGCCGGTTCAAAGATGCGGTTTGTTTGTCCGTGTAGCTGTGTGTTCAACGATGAATCGCATTGCTGATTTATCACATCACGTGATATTGTAACATGGACCCAGAATAGACTCCGCAGATATAAAGTTTGGTGTAGCCATAGCAATGGCCTTTATAAACAACAAGCCTGTCAATACAAGTAAGTGCTAGCGGATAGTGGGTTAGTTAGTGATGTGACGTTCGCGAACGAGCCAAGTCTTTGAACCAGCTCTTTGAAGTGAACGAGTGAGCGGCTGCAAACTACAAACTAGTCTCTCTCAACTTCAAAACATCAAATAATCTGAAATTAATGGATACAGAGTAAATTAAAGCAAAAAAACAAAGAAATTAGGAACTGGCTCATTCACTCTAAAGAGCCGGTTCACTCGTTCACTTCAAAGAGCCAGTTCAAAGACTCGGCTCATTCGCGAACATCACATCACTACTTGGTAAAAAGGTGGTGCATCAAGAAAGAAAAATGGGTTAATGAGTATTTAATCTCAATATATTGTGGTTGAAAATGTGCACTCAAATCAGGAAATAAGTTCAGTCAGTCTCCCTCTGCTCAGACTCCTGCTGCCATAACAGATTATGACTTTACAAAATCATCAGTCTGTTTTCACCAAAAATTTCAGTATATTACCATTTGAACCAAAAGTAACCCCTACGGACCGTTGATCTGTTTAGCATTAGTACTTAGAAACAGTACACACATCTCTAAATTTCAAGATAATGTCGGGTGTACAGTTGTGATCAAGACTAAACAAACGTAACAAAACAACGGCACCCACTGATCCATCTTCTTTTGTATTTTAATTGTGGACAGAAAGCAAACGTGTTTCAGTGTAAAGCCATCATCAGTGTAGAGAACAAAAGAAATGACAATGCAAATATAGATAACCAGGTGAGACTCAAAGTCCAATCAGTGACAAGACCATATGATTATATAATAGGTTACATGTGTGAATACACATGTAGCCACCTCAAGTAGAAGAGGTGTGGCCTCAGGAATCAACATGAAAGGCAACAGGTGTCATCTACAGGGCTTAACGTCCCAGACCGGAGACACATATAAAGCAACAATACAAAAATGTCAATGGAAGTGAGCAAATACATAAAATACGTAATATGTAATATGTAATATGTAAAATACATAGAAAAGAGTTGCCAGAAACACACCAAAGCAACAACCTATGCTATACACATACCATCCATTAAACGTCTAAAGAGAAAAATTATTATAAAATAGATCTATGCATAAAACATCCCAAAAATTACACCAGAGCCCAGTAATGTAGATAGAGGGCTCCAAAAACTGGGTAGGTAAAGAAATCCCAGAGAGATAACCAAGCAAGGATCTGTAGTAGGGACTCATCACATGAAAAAGGAAGAAAAAAAAAAGAAAAAAAATGGGAATAAATAAATAAATACCTCAAGAGTTATGTGACCTTATCGGAACCGATTAACAAGTACAGGCAAAAGAGCATAGATAAATATCATAGAAAAATACATACAAACATTAGGGCAATTAGCATGTCAAGTTCATTTTAATCATAATTTTAATTATAGTTTTAATTAAGAGCTAAATAGCCCAATTAAATATTTAGAGTTATTAGAATAAATAGAAAAAATGTAAGAAAATTTTGAATAAAAAAATATGTATATATATAGGAAAAATGTAAGGACAACAAATCTAAGATCTAAAAGGGACCCACTTAATACTGGCCAGAAAGCACAGTGACGAATCTAAACAGTAGGAAAGGATAAATGTGTCCATATAAATCTTAATGGGAAGTCAAAATGTGCAGAAGGACCACAAAAGATTATGCAGAAATAAATAATGAAACGAAAAAAAGTTAAATAGATAAATATATATATATATATATATATATATATATATATATATACTATCGAAAACAGCCCAGAAGCTGTTCTTCGTTCAGTCCACTTGGGCTTTCAGTTTGTAGAGTGTGGATCCAATATACTTCTCTTTGTAACAGATGTATATGCCTATCACCACCTCTTTTACAAGGATGTATCATTTCTATATCTTGAAATTTGGGGGAACAAACATCATGGCTGGCTGAATGGAAGTGCCTTGCCACTGGAGATTTTTCATCATTTTTCCTTATGCTACTCTTATGTTCAGAAACCCTAGTTTTAAACTCTTGTTTAGTTTTACCAATGTATGCTAACACAAGGGCATTTCAGAAGATATACAACAGATTTGGTTCTGCAGGAGATCCTACTCGTAATGCTAAACTTTTTGCCTGTGTGGGGATGTAAAAAACATCACCTCTGATCATAGCCTTGCACTGGGCACAATTTAAACATGGGAAATTACCTCCTGCTGGGTTCGATAAAAAATGCTGAGGTGGCACATGACAATCAGCTCTGACTAAGGTGTCCTTTAAATTCCTAGCCTGCTTATTGGCAAAAATTGGAAATTTAAAAGAATGGCCAACAGAGGGATCACTAGATAAAATGTGCCAGTGTTTAGTAACACACTTTTTCCTGTCTGTATTATTCACTTTATCCAAACTCTTCGAGATCACATGATCATTATAGCCTCTATCTCTGAACCGATTACACAAATCAATAGTCATTTCTTGATGTGCTTGTGAAGAAAACAGAACACCATAACACTAGTGTAAAACAAGCTATTGATTTCGTGCTACAAAATCATGACAGCTGTAGAAGTACCTTTTAAACCCTAAGCTTATTTTATAGGCCTCTGCTCGAAAATTGCATACCCATAATGAAATGAATATATCTCTGCAACCACAAGGTCTATTTGAATACTTTTGGTGTCATGGTAAAGGAAACACTTGTGAGATTTATTAAGATGTGTAAATATCAGTATATGTGTTATATGTGAAGAGTAAATGAAGATGGCACACAGCACAAATGAAACATTTTGAGGCCTAAAAAAAAAAAAAAGCATTTACAGGGTCAGTATCCCTTTGGAATGATGCAGCAGCAGCTCTAAACCTCTATCACATCATAGTACAATATGTGAACATTAACTCTGCAAAGGTTGATTCTGATGGGAACTGCCCATTGGTTCGACATCCCATTGTTCCGACCATATTAAACTCATTGTTCCGAAGTCCATTCCGAAATCATCATGATGCCCTGTGGTTAAGGTCTGGTTAGGTTTAGGCACAAAAACCACTTGGTTAGGGTCAGGAAAAGATCATGGTGTGGGTTAAAATGAAAAAGAAAGTGACAAACACATAAGCTGTGAGCCTGCTCCGACTCAAGCCAGGCGCAGCGCACCATACGCCCGCCGTGAGCCGTTCAGCACCGCGGACAGTTGGACTAATGGGATGTCGAACCAATGGGCTGTTGAACCAATGACATGGACCCGATTCTGATAAAGTGAAGCAGAAGATTATTAGAGAGATTTTAGTACAGAAAATTCAGGTGAACTCTCCAAAATTGCACCATGTTTGCATATGATTTTTGTCATGTACAATCCTATATCTTTCCTTTTTTATTTCTGTAAATCCCTACTGATGTTTAGAGTATACACACAGAACTGTCTGTTTCGTTTTTTTACTCTATTTCCCACTCCAAACTGACCAATATGCACCTACTACATGTGAAACAAATTTTCTCTTCTGTGCTTTGGAGGCTTGTGACGGATTGGTTGATTTGAGTGATTGACACCTCGTTTGATTCGTTAGAGCCAATAGAATGACGCTATACCCACCATGACGAGATTGACAGCACTCTAAGCCAATCAGAGTCAGCAGAACGCCGTTGTGGGGGAGATGTTGGCTGCTGTGAGTGGTCAGTGTTATGCTTATCCCCGGAACCTGAAGCCCGTCATGTTCGCCCGGATTCATTTGAATACAGGACAACATGTCAGTCAACCAGAATGTAGCGTGATTTAAAGGCAGAATGAGCTTTTCACCGCAAAAACAACAAAGCGAAGAGAAATATTACAACTAGAGCTCAGCGAAATGATTTATGTTGTTGTTGTTCTTTGGCCTCTATCTCTCTGATGCTTTGGTATAGAGTGCTTTGGCGCATATGTGTGGAAACAGTGGAGTCTCTGCTTTCATTTGAGATGAATGGCGTGTGTTTTGCATAACGTGTCAAAGAGTTAGAACCCGAAATATACCGAGTGGGTCGGGATATTGGTGCTGTATGGAGTTGGATTTGTTGTTTTTTACTTAGTTGTTGTTTGAGCTGTGTTTGGGGCATGTAAAAAGGGTTTTTACAGCCTTGTAGCCCAGGTTCTGCTGTTTAATTTGATATACAACACTATATTCTTCGTGATCAGTGCGTTGTTTCACACTGTGTTTGCAAAGTTGCTCTCAAAGGCCCCTAATTGGGGGACTTTCGGTTTTAACAAGGCAAATGAGGTATAACCAAGATCTTTTGCCTTTTTTATTTCAGAAAGTCCCAAATTTTAATCTGGATATAGATAGAATTCGTAGATGGATTTTAAAAAAAACAAAACAAGAAAAACCCCACTTTGGCTATGTAGGTAAAATAATAATAATGATGATAATAATAATAATAATAATAATAATAATAATAATTATAATACATGCACAACTTTTGGGTTATCAATCTGAAAATGGATAGGGATTTGTAGATGGATTTTATACGTTTTGGCTATGTAGGTAAAAAAAAATCATGCGCACTTTTTGGTTATCATTAGTATTTTGCAATTAGTGAATATTTGCCCTAGCTTTGCTAACAGGTAAGACAGCTAATGCTAACATGTTAACTTGATTCAAGTTCAACTGATAGCTGAAGTCAGGTGCCCCGAATACAGAGGCTTCATGCTCTGAACGGACGTGAACCAAGATGGCAACACTCTTCATTATTTTCATATTGTTCAATGCAGCGCATTACCATTTCACTACTCCCATAGTTTACCTCCCACAATTAAAGACCGACTTACTCAGAGCATTTTACTGAAAAGCAACTCAACAAAACTCGCACAAGTCCCAAACAAATTCTAGAACCTACCATATAGTCCCATTTCCCTGATGAACTGTCAAACCCAGTTATTCACTGAGTATCACATTAGCACTGTATTTATGCGTAGGGACAGGTTTGAAAGCATGATCTGTGCTGAACTGGGAGTGCTCAGTCTGACACTTAATAGGCGTCTCCCATCTCTCTTATGGACGGCCAGGGATAATTTATTAATGTGAAGATCTATCCATTAGTAATGCCTGGGGACTCGGAGGTGGCTTGTGGATCAATTGAGCTTCTCTGGTTCAGATGATGCGAGGTGTTTGGGCAAGTCAGACGGTTTTGGCCTCGACAACAGGTAACAATGCTGAAGATCTCAAGGGCACAGAGGTAGTTTTGTGTGGTGTCATTTTCCAGATCATTCCCTGCAGAAGTCTTTGATTTCAGTGCAAGTAGTGAACTTGATCGTCATGTAGGATGCAGTTCTAAGACATTGGCATCCCAGCTGACTTAATGGTTGTACTCTAAATGCCTTTTTAAGACTTAACCCAAAAAATTTCTACAAAAAAATCTGTCAAGAATAAAGCAAAACTCCAAGGTTATGACTACCTTGAACATAACTCAAGCCTTCCCAAAGAGGGAATTACATTGGTATACATATAGCAGATAAACATTTTCTTTCACCATTGCTCATCATACATTTCTTGCCACTTCACTTTCTTTCATATTACTCCCATTGTCAGCCACATAACCATCTCTCTCCTCTCTTCTTCTCCCTTTCATGTTTTTTTGTCTCCACTTTCTATAATCTCTGGCTTATTTCCATGGCACTGTGGCCTATTGTTTTGATAAAGGTGTTTCATGGCTTACATCCAATACTGTGGTAAAAATATAAATTAAAGCTGATCTCCAAAAAGGCACACCAGTTATAGCTATGATTGTGTACTGAGCACCATGGTGGACCAAATCCATCTGGATCAACATATCACGAATTGTAAGGGGGCAAAAAAAGCGAGAACTTTCTTTATCTTTTCTCTGCAAGTTGTAGCATGAGTTAGCAAGTCATACAGATTTTGAATGATGTCTGTTTATTTTTTGGCAAAGAAAAATATTTCTGAATAGAGCTGCTGATAACCTAATGTTCAATTTTTTTCTGCCAAACCAAATTGCATGTTTCAAGAGGCTTTCTCACAACTATATTCTTTATGCTGTCATTGGACCCTAAACCACTCTATTGCAGCCCACATAGCAATTAGAGTTTTCTGACTTTCTGAAAAGTGATATTAACTGTAATGAAAAGTTTAACTTAAACTACAGTGGTAAGAGAAACACATTCATCAGGCCCATCAATCAGCCTCAGAAAACAAGGAAGGAAAGAGGAGAGTAAACGGAAAAAAATGGAACGGAGCATCAGAGTGTATCTCAAATCACATACTTCCAGTAGTACACTCCCATGTAGAACACTATGTACTTCTTGTGTGTGCTAATTTCAATAGTATAGTGTTGTCTCAAATAGTGTCCTGCCATTTTGCACTAACAATGACTTTTTTTTAAAAAAAACTGCCTCGTCTGGTTCTTCATCCTCTATTTAAATGGTGAATGATAAACAGACAGTGGAGCATTATGGCCAACATTTGATCACTATCTCTGCCCACACATAAAACCAAACTTATGCCACAACATCAGTGCTGATTAAAATATGGCAGTTTTAATCAGCACTGATGTTGTGGCATAAGTTTGGTTTTATGTGTAGCTATATATAGCTAGGAGCAAATTAGCTAGCTAGTGAGTGCTAATGTTAGCTAGCAAGCTAATGTTAGCACTCGTATTATTTCTTATTGTATGAAATCATTACAGACCCAATAACCCTTTTTTTTTTTTTTTTGACTTTTGGTTTCACACGGAATGTATTTGCATTTGAATTAATGTAACACTGAGGTAAATCAGCATCAACTTTTGGCTTCATGCAGGACACAAACTGAGGTCCACTTTTGTTTCTTGTGGGTGGAAGTCCACTTTTGCTTGACCCATCCACCTCCCCTCACTAATGCGCTGTGCAGACTTTCACACTCTTTACACCACGATAGTTGCTGTCAGCATCAATTCTTGCTGTGGATGGGTTTACATTAAAATTTGGTAAAAGCCCAGTGTGCCTGGGGTGTCGGTGGCTTAGTGGTAGAGCAGGCGCCCCATGTACAAGGCTGTTGCCGCAGCGGCCCGGGTACAACTCCAGCCTGTGGCCCTTTGCTGCATGTCACTCCCCCTCTCTCTCCCCCCCTCACACTTGTCTTTCCTACCAAATAAAGGCTAAAAAATGCCCCAAAAAATACCTTAAAAAAAAAAGCCCAGTGTGCCTTATGAAGATGCTAAAGAGAGCCTTTGACGTTGATTTTGTGTTGGCATTTTACAACTTGGGAGTGAGAATGGGCTGGTATTTTCTCTTTTTTTCATGAAATATTGTTGGTCATTGAATATTTCAGTTTCTAGGTGCCATCAGCAAACATTTTTATTTCCCAAAAGACTTTGATCATATGTGTTTTGAATGTCACCAGCTTGACATAATGGGTGACTTCATGTGTGAGTCGAATGTCTGCAACATGTTCAGACATATCTGTGATAGCAGTACAGGGAGGGCAGAATGGCGTACACAGCAGAACTTAAGTTGAAAAATTATAAAAGAAATTGTCTTGGCAGATATAGAAATGGAAAGATCTCCAAACTCTGGTATGAGTTGGAACTGGGGAGCTGTTGATGTGAGGCTAATTTCTGTTATTGGTGTGTGTTTTCCTGTTATTTCAACCATCCATCAGCTTCAGAAGGAATTCTATGCAGTTTTGACTAGAAAAAGAAAGGGCATTACCAAATCGATCTCATAAAAGCTACAGTTAGTTTTCTACTGGTAACTTCATGTTTTATTATGCCTCCGCATTAGCTGTGGCTGGAGGCATTATGCTTTTACATAGTCCTTCCATCTGTTCATCCAACTGTCTTCACATTTGGCAGAAACTTCCCCTTGGACTCAATGATAAACTGATTAGATTTTGGTGGTCATAGGTCAAAGTTCAAGAGCATATTGACCATGTCTGTCTCATTCTAGTGAAGGCGATATTTCAAAAACACCTTGAGGGGATTTTTTAGTCAAAGGTCCAGATCACTGTGATGACCTTGCATTCATCTCATTCTTGTGAACACAATATCTTAAGATGGCCTTGAGGGAGTTTCCTCAAATTTGGCATCCAAAGTAATTAGAAAGGAAAGGTTCCAAAGTTACAACAGGGGCATGTGTGCATATTGGGCTTGATCTTAAAGGGACATTGTGTAACATTTTCAGTTGTTTATTGGCAAAAATCAATGTCTGCATTCATAAATATGTCATCATTGGTGTATTATTACCTCCACCAATTATCTGACTTATTCTCATAAAAGGAGAATTTCGGATTTGTTTGTACATTGAGCGGGTAAGTTGTCTGGGGGGTTCCATAATGTTTCGCCATCTTGAAAATACATCCGCCAGCAAGGGACATACAGCCCCGTCTTCGGCGTTATCGTTGAGAGCCAGGCCAGCGCTGCATGACTAAGAAAGCCAAAGGAGAGGAGCAAGAGGCGATTCGCTACTACCCCGGCACTACTGCAGCTTAACAAAGTCCCACTCTTTGAGCATAATGCAGGATCATGCATATGCAGCATCATGGGAGACTGAATCCTCGTCGCCAAGAAAGCGCAAAGGGAATCAGAAAGGCAATGTAACCCACGAATTCAAAAAACAAGGGTTAACATCGGGGTAGCCTTTCCCAGGTGGAAAGAGTAAAAAGGAAGTAGAAAGGTAATGTAGTCACATAATATGTCTGTATAGGAGCCTGCATGAATACTCCATGAAGTATCGGATGATATGGTTTCATCAATGTTATCATAGCTTTTTGGTAAACAGCGGCTACCGTTGTTGCAATACGCGCTTGAAACAGTGAGGCGCTAGAGTGTGCTATCCGTTTGAATGCAATATACGATTTCAACATTAGATGGGAGAAATTCCTACACACTGTGGCTTCAACCCAAAGAAAATATTTCAAAGAGCACCATGACAGAAATGGCCTTGATCCTGCTTGATTTAAAAGCATGCAGTGTAGGACAGGTGTGTGTGTGTGTGTGTGTGTGTGTGGTTATTAATCTCCCGAGCCTTATGTTATCCTAATATACACCTCATACTGTAGCAATGCAGCTGATCTTATTAGATTTACGGTATTAACTCATCTCCATCCAATGAAATCTCAAGGCCATGACTTCATGTGAGACCTGGGAGAGATCGAGTTGATTTTTTTCTGATACTGCTGTTGGTAAGACACAAAACAAAACACTGTAGAGTTTAGAGGGATGAAAACAGCTAACACAAGATGACTTGAAAGCATTAAGAGGAAGAAAATAAAGTCTCAAAATCTGTTCTGTTTTCTGTGTATCACCCACTCTCTCCCTCTCTCTAGCTCTTCCCTTTAATCCCGTATTTAAAACATGACGGAAAGAATTACTGAACAAGCTCCAACATTCCTTTGAAAGATTGAATTTTTTGTAAGGATTTTGATTTGGGAGATGTAGTTGTTGAGCTGAGCACAGGTTTTTGGTAAGGTGTAACAGTTAATACAGTGTGTCCTCAACTGAGACAGGAGGCTATCGTAGAGTCTACAATAGGAGCGCTGATCAGGAATGGACTCAATCGGGCTGATCAAGGCATTTTTAACTCATTGGCTGCCAGCCATTTTCAGAACAGAGAGCCCCATACCGCCAGCGTTTTAGAGCATTTTGACTGATCTGTCAAGACCCACAGAATATTTTGTTCTATGACTATGTAAACACCGAAACCACCAAAAGAAAGAATAGACTCTCTACTTTCATCAGGAAAAAAAGTTTGTTTCTACCTTGTTCCATTCTTTAGTAATCAGCAGTTGAATATAGGTCAGTGTCACCGAAAACGCCAGTTTTTGACCAAAAAACTGAGAAAATGAGCATTTTGTGAAAAGAGACCTTGTCGAGCAGAAGAGTGACTTTGACCCTTATTTTTTGCTTTAGTGACACCTCAAACATCGCATCAGTGGTTTTCTTCTAAAAACAACACTGAGAAAGGGCTTCTGATGACAAAATAAGAATTTATTTACAACTAGGTACACTACAGACAGTAAGCTCAGCTCTGTTGGTCCACAATGTTTTTCATGAATAACTCATAAAGTACTGAAAAGCTTTTCTTAAAATGCCTATTAGGTAGAGGTAAAAACCTCTAGTGGATGGAAACCTCTTCAGTTTGTTATTTTTTTCAAGTGAACTGCATCATACATTTACTTGTTCATAATCGTCCTCCTGTGGTCCTTACATAAGGCTCTGCGGGGTCACTGCTGGTTATATGTGGTGTATTCCCCTCTTTCCCTTTGTGCTTTGTGTGTGTGTGTGTGTGTGTGTGTGTGCGTGTGCGTGCGTGCGTGCATATGGCAGACTGTTGGGGTGTATTTGCATATACTGACTTGTGTACAGGTTGGTCTGATCTGCAATGTGTTGTAGCAGCTCATCAGTCAGGAAGAGCTCAACCTGTAAATTGTGGTAGTACATACAACTACCATGAAACAGTTCACTGTCTGAAAACAGTTCACTGTAAATTTGATTCAATTTTCATTTCAGTTTTCTCTTCAATATCTGATCTAAACCACAGCATAATCACAGTTCTCTGGTTATGTTTAAGCAACACAAAGTATAAGTATAATTTTCCAGGATGCCTTAGTCTATAAATATGGCAGGCTGATAATCTACCATCTGTTCTCTGTTTACTCAGATATCCTGCTTCTTAAATGACTTAATTGAGGTTTGGGTTGCTGCAGACAGTTTCTGAAGGATGTTACATAGGACATGCTTGATTCTACATCGCTCGGGAGGTTTGAAGGTATCAAGGCAAAAGTAAGGGAAATGAGGACATTTGATCTTTATTAAATTAGCACTTAAGCTTACAGCAGACTTTTCAAACTCCACATAGTTTAAAGTAACCTTGCTGCTACGTTGTCATATGGTGGCTCATGTGGTGCTATTTCTCAGACTTTATGGTTTTCCTTCTTGCTTGTTCCTCTGACTTTGTCACTATTCTCTCTGTCTCGCTTATATTCATATTACTAAAATAATTCAGCAGAGCCTCTAAAGAGTCACCTGTCAAGAAAAGGACACAGAATGTAGAGGTGACTTTTGGTCTTGAAATCATTATTTGTTCTGTGATGGCTTTTAATATATTCACTGTAGTGGCATTTCACTTGATATAGTTTGATATAGTGTTTAATAATTTTCAGTGTATAAATGCTACATAACTGAATTGAGTTTTTAGATTAAAAAATGGTGTGCCACAAGGTTCAATTTCAGACCAACTGTTGTTTAGTCTATATGATATCTCTGCCTCTGCAGAAAACTCCAAAGCACATCTTTAAGCTTTTGCACCTTCTCGGAAAAGGCTGTGTTAGACAATCACTGTGCATTTGACTGCATGCAGAAGTCTTTAAACCATACGGCACCATGGCAAGGGTGGACTAATCAGTCACCAGCTGTGATCCCAGTCCGGTGGATCTTTATGCTGTACTAGCACCCAGCTAGTGATTGTGCAAGTGTTGGATAATAAACTGCACGACCTTGCATGCCTGCATCAGTTTCCAAAAGGATATAAGGAACTTTAATGTCCTTTGATTCACTGAAACTTGGCTAAATCAATCTAACAGAGCCGAGGACTCTAGCAAGAGAAGGAGAGGAAGCATGGGCATTATTGTGAATGAGGACTGGTGTGATAGTGTGGGTGTGAGGTGCTGCCCAGTTTGTGCTCCGGATACTGTTATATGGCATTCAGAGGTGGCTGCAGATTTGCTGTCCATGTGGCCATCTTGTTGAGGTCAAGATATGTAAACAAACTATGACGCATGCCCCCAGTGACATGAGAGATGGAGCCAATCAGAGCATGTTCCAGGACACCACCATCAATTTTAGACCTCAATGAATTCATTGAGTGTGCGATGGATTCATTTTGTAAATAACAGAAGCAACTTTACCCAAAACTACAGTTAAATCATATCAGAACAAGAAATTTAAGATATTACCATTTTACATATGTATAATTCATAATAAAGGATAATAAAGAACAATGTGATGACTCTAATGTAAACAACATGAATTATAAAACTGATTATACACACAAGAAATTATTTAAAATGGAGTTTTAATGTGCTTCAACCCCTGGCCTTCATCAATAGATGAAGTTTGCTCAGTTGTCATGGAGATTCAGTTGTTATCACGTGATGTGCTGCACCTCATCATGGAACGTGATAATAGGTGAATGACAGCTGAAAGCACCAGAAATAATTAAGTGACTGTACCTTGAGTAAAGAGATTTTTTTTTTTTTGCCAAACTACATTATTGTTACTTGATAATGCCTGGAACGGTAGAAAAAAATACAAATATAAAATCTGTAGTTAGTGGGTTCAAACTAGCAAAAACACTGGCATGTCCAGTGAGTGGAGATTGTTAGGCTCAGGCAGCCCTCTGTGATGTAGATCTAGCCTGTATGATGTAATCACTCATGTCAAATCACCCTCTGACCTTGCTTACCAGTGTTTGACCTCAGCCTCACTACAGTCTGCAGTAC
Source organism: Epinephelus fuscoguttatus (assembly GCF_011397635.1). NCBI lineage: Eukaryota > Metazoa > Chordata > Actinopteri > Perciformes > Serranidae > Epinephelus > Epinephelus fuscoguttatus. Next base: position 33,684,671 of record NC_064774.1, read on the forward strand.
ACCTCCCCTCACATGCACACACACACACACACACACACACACACCTCTATTAAAAGACTTTCATTTTGTGGCTCTGACCTCTGTAGCAGCTTGCCTCCCACTGACTTCCTGATTGAAGATTGACCTTTCTGTGGAGGCTGAGGGGTTGGCTGGGGATTTGGGGAGATTTGCTGTGGTGTGAGATTCAGTTTTTTTATTGGACTGGAGGACTTGGTGGATATGCTTGGAGGCCTTTACAAAGGACCATTCTGTTTTGTTCTGTTTTGATAGTACCCTGGTTCCAGTTGTGTAGCATTCCTACTGTGATTGTGTTTTGAACTGAGTCAGAAAGCTTCTGTCTAAAGCTCTTCTGCTTTAGTTGCTTTTTACCAATGTGTGTTTGCAGGTGTGTGTTTATTTACCCACAAAGCCTAGGCTACTATGTTCAAAGGCCTCAGCTTGTCGGCCCAGGGCTGAGAGCTCAGGTGCAGAGATAAACAACATGTGTGTTTTCCATCCCTAATTCTCCCTCTGAGTTTTGATAAAAATAGAGAGTACTGCGTATTCCTGCCAGGTCTTGACTTCTGACTATACAGGATATTGAAGCTGTCCCTCCAGTCCTGGAGTCTTGATTAATTTGTTCACCTGTACATGTTTTAGCTTAGTGAATTTATCCTGGGGAAAATTGTGGATCCACTTTTCATGTCACATTTCAGACAAAATCAACCAGATCTTGGTGAAGAAAATGATACCTCCTACTTCTTGGCACTACTGCAATGGCATTTTCAAAATCACACTGACTCATCAAAGAGGTAGACTTAAAAAAAATAAGTTGAAACCCTTATCTTACCCTTACCTGGTGTGCAACATAATAAAAAGGAACCCTGATGCATGCCTTTTGAGAATGTGTCTAAATGCAAGAGTTCAGCAGTGAAATCAGGAGGGAGCCGGTATATTTGGTTTGATTTGATTCTTTAAACATTGGCTTGAAGTAGACTTGCACCAATTACAATTTTTTGGGCCGATTCCGATTTCATTTTTTCAGATCACTTTCCAGCACACAAGATATTGCATTTTTTTCCCTTTATTAGAGCATTTTAACCAAGATACAACCAGCTTTTCAATAATCTCAAACAAAAAACAAACAAAAATAGTGACACAGGTGAAGAAACATTTTCCTTTTTGCTGACATATAACTTCAGATACAGTATTAAAATAAATAAGTAAAAAAGGCATACATAAATAAAAACATACATAAATGAAATAATAATTCTTGGTGTATAGCATTTGTGAGTAATTTCTTGAATAGATAAAAAATTAAAAATATCTCCTGTAGAATATTCACACAGGTCTTCGGGACACACCCGCTAGTAAGCGTGCGGGCACGCGCATCTTCGGCACGCAGACACGCGACTCGTCAGTTTCAAGCGGCACAGTGCAGCAGTGAGAGCTCCGCAGTTAAGTTTAACACGGACAATTAACAACTTTCTCCTTCTCTCTTTTGATGTGTATGAGTGAATGATTAAGGTGAGAAGCCGCCCATGTTTCATTTCCTCACACTGCCCAAGCCATGAGTTGCGCATGTGCGTGTGTGACTGCTGCTGATGTTACACAATGTCAATCATGTGGCGCGGAGGAAATTTGACCGGCGGTTTAAATCGGCATATTTTAGACTGACCGGCCAGTTGCAGGTCATGACCCATCATGTGAAAACTGGCCCGATTCCGAGCATTGCCGATTAATCGGTGCATGGACATGGATTTGAGGTATAAGAGAGTTTCCTATTCCTTTTGGACATACATGTTTCTTAGAAATATTGTTATATAGTGCTGACAAAAGAGTTTGCAATTGTTGAAATGTTTAAACTGATATTTTGCAGCAGAGTTGGTTTCAGATTGCCAGATCCATTCTGGCTTGGTTTCCCAAATGGCAAAATATCTAGATTTGCAACAAATCTCAGATCAAATCTTGTATGTTTCCTTTTTTTTATTATTATTATTATCAAAGAGCAATGAGAAACATGTAGGTAGCAACTTCTCATTTTTCTAACTGTTAAAATGGCAGCAGTGGCAGTTTAGATTATCTGTAGCTGATAAACATTTATTCTGTAATGGTTTGAATAAACTGTTTGTCTGATGTCTGCTTAAGTTGCTCTCTGTAGCCCATGATAGACAAAGATAGTAAGTGAATTGCAGCTATTTTAGGGTTTGGAACCGGAGGGTCACCCGTTCAAGTCCCCGTGCGGACCAAATATGGAGCGTGGACTGGTAGCTGGAGAGGTGTCAGTTCACCTCCTGGGCACTGCTGAGGTGCCCTTGAGCAAGGCACCGAACCCCCCCCCCCCCCCAACCGCTCGGGGTGCCTGACCAAGGCAGCTCACTTAGTGCATGTATAGGTCCTTTTTGTGCTTCCCGGCGCGGTGCAGGGTGGCACAGGGTGGCGCAGGGTGGCGAACCCCGCGCAGAGCTAGTTTCGAGCAGTGCAACCTTAGGCGTGCTCAGTTTGGTAGTTTGGCAGACCGAGGTGCGCTGAGATGGGTGTGGCGGCGCAGCAGGGGGAGATGTGGACAGATCTAGCTTGGTGCAGTGACAGTTTCGTGCCAAAAGGCTTCGCCGAAGGTGCGCTAAAAGCTCGCCAGCTGAAACCAGGTCTACTGTCAGCGCAGGCGGAGCACAGCTGGTGTAAGTGGAAGTTTGGCTGACCGGCGGACAGTGTGCACACGTCACCAAAACCTCACAGGCAGGTTTCCAGAATGTTAGGCACATTAACAATGCAATAAATAGCCACAAAAACCACTATTCAATGCAACTATCTGCAATCAGCACATAAATGTATCTCTATATCGACTGTCCCGTCACATCTGATGTCAGATCAAAAGGGATTGGCACCGTTTGGCACGTTTGGCACACGTAATGGAAACCAGCCTGATTTGATTAACACAGCTGCAAAATAAGAGTTCACATCACTCTCAGCCAACCACAAACAGCCACAGCATCAGATAGGGAGTATATATTCAGCATCTGTCATCTTAGAAAAGTCAAAAGAAAATAAACACAGTGAGACTGCGAGAGAGGAAGAGAGAGAGCGCACGCGCACGAGAGAAACGCAACATTGATTTACAATTGTGGTGATGTCCTCCCGGGCTACCTTTGCATCATCAGCCCATGGAGGTCTGCTCGCCGTTCCGTATATTCGGACACTGCGAGCTTGGACCTCCTGGACCAAAACATCAGTTTCCTCCTGGGAGAAGTTTGGCTGTCTGACGTTGCTGCTCTCTTCTGCCATGGCGAATTGAGTAAACTCTCATTACGCCTTCGCGCGGCGCATTTAAAGGCGAGGAGAGGGGCTCATTTGATTGGTGTGATGTGTGTAAAATCCACTCCACGCCTTCTCTCCTCCCTCTTTCCGACTTGCGCAGGTAGGAGGGATGGAGGTAGGAAAGAGGAGTAGCTGCGCCAGGCGCAGGGTGTGCCAAGAGTGAAAAAATTGAATTTCCCCTCGGGGATTAATAAAGTATACAAAATTTAAAAAAATAAAAATATCCCTCTCTGCACTTTCTCTTTTTTCCTGCCTCCTCCCCTCACAGTCCATCTGTGTGTTTGGAGGCATGAAGCCATGAAGCCTTAATGACAAACTAGCCCACAGTGGTTGGGCTAATCCAGTTAGCACAGCTCTGTAGCGGGGCTGGTTCACTGTGCCTCACCACCAAAATCAGTTTTTGTTTCTGCTAATCCCATTGGCACACCCTTGCCACACGTTACACACATACACAGGCGTCTGTACAGACGCTCCTCAATATATCTGTCCTTCACATACAGATGAATGGTCACATACAGAGTGAGACAGAACATCCTGCTAAATCTGTTGCCTTGGAGTAAAATCTGAATCCCCCCCACTGTGGATTAAGAATGGTTGAATGGCACCTCTTGCTGTGTAACATGATAAAGCAGTAGTGTGGCTGGGAATGAATGATATTCAAGCTTTTATTTGATTCTCTTATCACTTTTCAACACACCCTGTCAGTCAGACATCCGGGGATGTTGATGGCATCCTCGGCATATTTTCTTTGGCAGATTTTCTCTTGTCAATCATTACAGTGTTGCTGAGACAAGGCTTCCTATTGTCAGGGCTGAAAAATAGCTGTTGAGTATGCTTACCAAATTCAAAATGGATCCAAAATGGAACATACCATTTGCACCGCTCAGATGATTTCTTTAATAAAAGCATGTCATTAGTGCCGGACCATGTGTCAAGCCACACTTTGAATAGTTAAAGCCAGGTTCAGCCCGATAATGGCCCGACTTGTCAGTTGTGGGGTGTCAGAAACAAAAATGAACACAGAGTGTATTTTATCCCTGTGTCATAGTGGAAGCCAACCAACGCAGCATTTAGGGGACCTCACAAGGTCCTGACAAAGGGTCATGTCAGAAGCTACAGGAAGATACATTTTTTAGCCGTGTAGTGCAGATTAAGACCTATTTCTATTATGATTTATTATGAAAGGTAAGCTAAAGATGGTCTTTTGTTGCACATACTTTCCTCAAGAAACACAAGTTCAGTGATCCCTTAAAAAGCCATTTCATCTTGTCTCCAGCATCTGCGTTGGCTCTAAACCTGTTATTAACTATAAAGAGAGTGTGAATCTAATAGCTATCCCAGAGGACTTTATGGTAGGAACATGCTTTTCCACTCACTCAAAGGGAAGGGGATCTCAATTAGAGCCCTGGGAGAACACCGCAATGCTTGTCTCATAATCAGTATTTAGTTAACGGTTATTTCCCAGCTTGTACTGAGCTTGAGGCACTGGCTCGAAGGAAAAGACATAAGCCTCTTTCCCACTGCACAAAAACCCGCTAACACCCACTAACATTTGGCTTTTTAATGTAATAGGACACGTTACAGTTTGCATTCACACCTTAGTCAAATGACTCTGTAGTAGTCTTGGGTATTTATCAGCTCTGGCACTAATTTTAGCTCCATTACAAGCAAGATGCAATGACGAGTCATCACAAAATACAGTCCACCTCCACTCAAACATCGTTCCAAATTTGTCTGCACCAGGTTTGAGAGACAGACTGAATAAGTAAGACATATATAAAAAGAAGTAACCATTTTCACTGACCTCCATGCTGTTTTCTGCTGTTTACTTACCTGTTTTCTGGCCTGTCCGTGATGTTGAATGTGACATACCAGTAAAACAAAATAGAAAGGCATACTCATCTGCAGAAGAGCTATGTATACAGCTTCACCGGCAGTGGGAAAGGAGTCTATAACCCCCCGTGTAATTTCAGTGCAAAAAGGGTAATAGTGTTACAAAGGATAAGCTGTGGACAAACTTAAGTATGCAGGTGGGTTATAAGTATTAACATGCACATGTTTACAGGTGCAATGTATAATACCTGGCAACATGCTCTAAAGAAAGAGGGGGCAGCATTTTCCTGATCCACTACTGGTTACTTCTAAATTTATGTTAAAAAGACAACTTTTAACTAAAAGCAGGGCAATAATACACAAAATCTGACCATTTTGATGCATTCATTCATTCATTCATCTTCTAACCACTTCATCCTCTTGAGGGTCGCGGGGGGGCTGGAGCCTATCCCAGCTGACATCAGGCAAGAGGCAGGGTTCACCCTGGACAGGTCACCAGACTATCGCAGGTCTGACACAGAGAGACAAACAACCATTCACGCTCACATTCACACCTATGGACAATTTAGAGTTATCAATTAACCTAGTCCCCAATCTGCATGTCTTTGGACTGTGGGAGGAAGCCGGAGTGCCCGGAGAGAACCCATGCAAACTTCGCACAGAAGGGCTCCCACGCCCGGGATCGAACTGGCAACCCGCTTGCTGTGAGGCGAGAGTGCTAGCCACCACACCACTGCCAATTTGATGCAGTTGAATAAAATTAATATGATGTGTAATGTAGCGTTATCCAAAAAAAAACAAAAAACTGCGTACTGTATCGCTGAAGTGGAGCTTTTCCAGCTCAGCTGCACGCAGGAGTTTGTCTCACTACAAAGCGTTGAACAGGACTTATGAAAGAAATCTGATACACTGGACACTACAGAAGTTAACCCTAGGGTTGACAATGTTGTATACAACAGAACATTTAAATCTATCTGAAATGTTGGATGCAAGATAAATACTTCTTTTTGGCAACAAGCTAACCACTGTGCAATTTCAACAAGGGCTCTGGTGCCTTTTAGAAGCCATTTTGTTTGTTTTTTGCCTTTCCCCAAAAACTGCATACCCTAGCTTTAAGTCTTATAAACGCAAGACTTGACAATTCTGCTACCCCATAATATTGTCAGCAGTAGTGTGTGTATGTGTTAAGAGTCGTGTTGTTGAGTGTTTGGTTGACATTTCGCAGTTTGTGTGTATCACAGGGTTACATTCATGGGAAGTGCCTGGCTGAGGATGAATTAAAGGCTGTTTTTCAAATGACAAGGCCCGTCATACATGTGAGAGCAGCGCTGAGGTCCTGACAACTCGCTGAGCCACAAGAACCAAATGCAAAAATGACAGTCTATTCATCGGCACAGAAAGATGGCCTTGTTATGCAAGACCTTCCACTGCACCTCGTGTTCTTCCAGTCTTTGCTTCTCAGAAGTGACACAAAGGAAAGAAAGACAGGCAATGCTGTCATCTGTATCTTGGAGATCTTTGTTGATGTTTTGGTCAGAGTCAGTGTTCCGATGAAGGAATCGGATGAGAATTTAGTCAAATTCAATAAAGGGGTCAGAGAAGAAGAGCTCTGGTGTGGAGTCTTCTCCACAGCCGGAGGTTACAGACAGTTTAATTGGTCAGACTGACATGGTAAATTGGAGACACAGCTTATTTTCCACATTAACTGCCTGATTTATATTCCAAGCTAGCCTCCTCAATTCTGTTTCATTAGTGTAGATTACATGAGTGTGAGTTAACTTCCAGCCCAGTTGAGTTTTTGAATACAGACTTTATTTACTGAAGTGAATACCACATATAGTAGAGTTTCCTTGTTAAAGGTATCTACAATGTTTGGAGGCATGTTTGTGCCTAAATTATAAGTGTAAGATGTGATCTTTTTGAGCACAGAATTTTTTTTTAGAAACACATAAATTAAGATAAATAAGATAAGGCAAGTCTTCATTTATTTCCAGAGGGGAAATTTGGTTATTGCGGCAGTACAGAAATTATCATAATGGGGGAAATAAATTTGAGCAAACTAACTTTCTTTTCTGCGCTTAATTATTTTATGTGCGTGTTTTCTATTATCCACGTAAATGTATCATAATAACCTAAAGCTTACCAAAATTGTATGTACTCCTTTGGTGTGGCTGTGATGTGCCTACTCCATCCAGTTACCAATGTCCCAGTGCTTTCCTACTTCCCTAATTATAATATACCTACTAGTGATAGGATTGGGTCAAACAAACGCCGGACTTTAAAGCGAGAGCCTGCTGTTCATGTCCCGTTTGAAATCAAACTTCAACTGAGGCCTTTAACAACAATGTAGTATACTAGTATGTGTAGCATGCCACGCTAGTGATGTATGTCACAGAGAAACATCCCCTTGCAGAGCTGGAGAGCCACTATTTTAGACGTGCACATGCACGAGTTCCAGAGCTGCCGTTGTAAATGTGCGCATGCATAAGTACCAGACCATCAGTTTTATGTTGTATGGATGGAGATTGCTAAGTATATATTATAGATCTTTTTTGTAAAAATAATGTCAGCCTTGCATTTGCAATTGCTTGTTTAAAGTGGAAGTATTGAAACTTAACTACTAGCTCGCGCACTAGCTCACTAGCTAACACTGTCTGCCAATCAACTTCTTAATCATGTACAGAATATAGCAACTTTCACCACTGTTCATTTTAGGAGGACCACTGCAAGGAAACATGTTCTTAGTTCGGATTATCAAACGGACAATGGATCATAAGCCCCTTTCACACTGTCAGATTTTTGGCGAATGTTTGGGCTGTTTTTCCGGCAAGCTGCAAGCGTTTAGACACACAGAGTCGGACAATAATAAAGTATCTATCTATCTATTGGCAAGTTGATCCGAGGTGCCCAATTTTCCGCCTCGTAGGGTAGACATATTGGCTGTGATGACGCCGCACATGCGACCCACTGACGGTGGATAAACAGGAAACAGCTGATAGCAGGAATGAACAGCTAGCACTAGTAGCAAGAGGGAAATGCAAACCTGACAGACACTACAGTAAAGATGAGCAACTGGGGAGACAAGGAATTGCGCGCCCTCCTTGTCCTCGCAAACGAAGAGGCCATTAAAACCTCCTTAACTCCGTTCGGACGCCGGCGTCCGTGCTCCCTCCCTCCTCGGTTAAATGGGATCTCACAGGCGCACTATGTCATCAAACCATGTGATGCTTGGTATCACCGGATTCAGGGAGATCTTGGCTTCCTGAATCCGTCATCGTTTTTCTTTCATTCCTTATGGTTTTCGCACCAGAGCAGCCTAAATACACAAAGTCCAAAATCACGATGAGTGGTGACAAGCCATGTTATGCCGTTTTTCAAGGGGAAAAGTTTTAGGGATTACTCGCGATCTCATGCCGAGCTGTCAGGGGAATACATAGCTGGTTTATAAAAGGTGAGATCTCACTCCTACCACTATTTTTGGCTGAAATATACCGCCTAGAAAGTAGGATCACAACTTTCACGTTTCATATGGCTTTATTTGGTGATATTTTATGGTGTTTCTGTCATAAACAGCATCAGCTATCATAATCACACCTGATTTCAGTAAGGTACAATGTTTGAAGCTGGCTGAGTGTTGTTTGATCACTGATAGTACTGTTTTGAAGCAGAGTGAGCGCTCTGTCATATGAAGCTCTGTGTGGATCTTTTCATGGAAAAAACACTGTAGAATGGTCATACTTTGCGCTATCTTCTTCAAACTTGAAACAAATATTCATTGGTAGTGTGCCTACAGCCCCAGAGTGTCATTTACCTGCTCAGATGAAGCCACAGACAGTTATTCATCCTGAAAATCATTTTTTTATTTTATTGTAGGCAAAATCTTCAACTTTTTACTGACTTCAGAGGCCCATTACTCTGTCTCTGTATCGCCTAGAGTGTTTCTAACACTTTCACAAGAAACTTCAGAGAGTTTGCTTTCTGGCAAGACCTCATGCATGCATGTAGTCAGAGCGGTTCAGAGGCTACAGTCATTTTAATTTGGGTATGTCATTTTAGGCGTTTTCGCTAAAAAATGGGGGTGGAGTGCAAGAGGTTTTTTTTTCGTGAAACAATACAAGATACATGTAAGGACATGTAAAATAAGGCTACATACATACATAAAGAGACATACGACATGACGAAACAACAATTAGTGACTGTGGGTGCATGGGTGCGTGCATGTATTTTAACTAATGAACAGCAGATATAAATGGTAGCAACGACATACATAACAATAGTAATGATAGTAATCATAATAATAAAAAGTAGTAATAATCAACAACAACATTATCATCATAGGCACTGATGGGGGAGACGAAAATAGAAAATAAACAAATAAATAGAATGGAAAATTTTTTTTTAAAAATAAACAAAATGAATACATAAAATAATAATAATAATAATTATTATTATAATAATAATCATCATCATTGCCATCATCATCATCATCATCATAATAATAGTAATAAATAAATAAAAATAAAGGGAGGAAGAGAAGCGAAGGATCTGCCTCGGATCCCCACACAGCCACAGAGCAGGCCGACCCCCGCCCATGTCTGCTACGGGACACAGGGGGGAGCAGGCTGCACCATGCGGCACCGGCCTGTAAACACCAATCTCCCCCCCTTGATCCCCCCCCCCTATTTAATAAGGGCTATAGATACTTGTTTCTGGCTGCCAGCGTTTGCTTGCTGAAAAGTTGTCTGTTTTCATCCAGACCATCCATTTTAGCACTCTTCCTTCTTTAACAACTGTGCGTAAATAATTATCAGTGACAAAACAAATTTCTCGTTTCTTTTCTTTTTTTGTTACTAAGTTCTTCTTGTTTGTTTTTTGTTGTTACCGGTTGCTATTACAGAGGTTTATATTCAATGACATACTACGTCCATACATAAATCCACCTCTGTCTGAATAACACGCAGGATAGGAACTGTAACAGCGTTAACTTTAATCACAGCCTTGTTCTGCACTGGTGTAATAATTCACAAAATGTTGGCAGGTAATAGCCAATGGGAATGGGATGTAGAAGTAATCTCATTGGTTCTTTTTCTACCCACTGAATCTCTATCAAGTCACCTTTGATCCCTCCTCCTATCAAATGCATCATATTTACCTTGGTCTTATACACACACGTGCCCTGCCTACCCTTATGCATCCTTCACCTGCCTTCAGTGTCTCTGAAGATTTAACCCTTACAGTGCTTACTCCGCTCTTCACAGAATCTCGAAAGAAAGAAAATAACGTGTGTTATACAAGAGATGCTGTTCCAGACCCTCAATACAGCATATGGAAATGTAGTCTCATGATGTGTAATGACCCTCTGCATCTCCTCCAGCAGCACCCACCCCCACCTCTGGTGTCCTGAGGGTGTGGTGAATAATCACCATCCCACCCCCCTTAGCATCTTCCCCACCTCCCCCTTAGCCTCCATCCATTATTCAGTACCCCATGGAGGGTATGACGGTGTGTATGTGTGCGCATAAATATATCTGAGCATCACCCTGGTATGCTTTAACTGTTGTGTGTTTTAATCTAGATGTGTTGGATAGGTGTCTTGTTGCAATTGTATGTGGGAATAGTGTGTGTGTGTGTGTGTGTGTGTGTGTGTGTGTGCATACAGTATTTTTGTGTGTTTCTGAGCAGGAGTACAGGCTGTTGGGGGATGGTGAGGCCAAATGTCAGCTTCCCTCTGTAAACCTTATAGTCAAGCTCTGGCTCATGGAGATTTTATAGTTTCTATCATTACAATAAAGACCATGTTGATTCATATACAATGAGATGTTTAGACATATATTCTATGACTCTTAGATTTATTTATTTTGTGATTTCACACCCCCAAAAGTCACTCAGCTCAATAACATGATGAGGACCTGGGGCTTTAGATATTTATAGTGATGCTGCTTTAGCTGTGGTGGCCCCTGCTGACAGAGACTCATTACTGCATGTATTCAGTATTGCACAGATACAAGGGGGATTGGAATAGTAATGTAAGCTGAAGATGTCTTTGTAATGACAGGACGGGAGGAGTCCCTTTACAGAAGACAAAAAGGGTCAATACAGTGTCTATCCTGTATTTTTATATGTATTAATGAGTAATATATGATGCGTTTTCAGGAGTTAGGGACTGTATGGGAATTATTATAGAGAGGTAGGGGCAGGAAAAGGGGGGAACTTTTTTAGTGTGGTTACAGGTTACACATTGATCTTTATATGCAAGGCTAGAGGCCCCATTTTACATCCCATTCAAAATGGTGCACAGTGCAGCACAGCAGTCATTGCTAGGTTCAGACTGACACAGTTGTGATTTTTATGGCCGAGGGGGGAGTGGGTAGCAGCACAACTGCACACCTAATGGCTGACGGCGACCCAGATTAAAACGTCCAAGAACACATAATTGTACCCACAAAATATCTCCATACTGCTTGTCCATAGTGATCCAAGTGTCCTGAAGCCCCGACATAAAAAGTTATTTGGAAAAATTTCATTTAAACTCTGTTTTTAGCCTCATTTTAGCCTCTCTGTACACTGAGCTGACATGTGTGCGCTTGCGCGAGAGACCGTGAGCCATTAAGTGTGCAGTTGTGCTGCTACCCACTCCCCCCTCGGATCACTGTGAGTGATGTGAGGACTCCAAAACTTCACCAGAGCCTCCCTCGGCACGAGGGTGAGTAGATAATGGCTGAATTTTCATTTTTGGGTGCACTATCCCTTTAAATGATATAAGAATATATCATCTTTTCACTAGCTTTCGCAAAAGAAGATCCTGCACTCTGCTCTTGCTCAGCATCACAATTTATTAATTTTACCAAAGTTTTGTCAAGAGTAGTTTGAAGAACTGTATGTGTAAATATCAATATTACACGATTCACTGTAAGAGAGGCATAATGTGAACACACACACATTATACATGTATATATATTTATATATATATAGATATAGATATATATATTATTATTATTTATTGTCTAGAAGATTTTCATCCTTTCATTAGTGGAGCGTTCCTTCATTTACAGATAGTACAGCATATTGCTGACCTAAGTACCTAAGTAATAAATGAACGAATAAAAGAAATGTATTATATTGTGCCATCTTTATGTACCAAACTGCTTAGATCTGCAATGCAAATTAGGAATGGCTATAAGCAACTGATAAATCGATTACTAATCTGACACAGTCAATCCTTTTCTTCCTATTTGATCGTTTTTCAATCAATCAATCAATCAATCAATTTTATTTATAAAGCCCAATATCACAAATCACAATTTGCCTCACAGGGCTTTACAGCATACGACATCCCTCTGTCCTTAAGACCCTCACAGCGGATAAGGAAAAACTCCCCAAAAAAACCCCTTTAACGGGGAAAAAAAAAACGGTAGAAACCTCAGGAAGAGCAACTGAGGAGGGATCCCTCTTCCAGGACGGACAGACGTGCAATAGATGTCGTACAGAACAGATCAGCATAATAAATTAACAGTAATCCATATGACACAGAGAGAGAGAGAGAGAGATGCAGGTAATGACAGTAGCTTACAACAACATTAATGAAAGTAATAATATTATAGTTATAGTTCTGGTTACTGCGGTACAGTATGTTGAAAGTATGTATTAATACCTGGCAGTATACATGTGTGACAATAATCATATGTGTATAATAACAGAAGAAGTATGACTAATGACTAATGATGGCAGCAGCAGCAGGAGGCATCTGGCGGGACCACGGCAGCAGCACAACCACACACGTCACGCTGTCCAGGCACCGCTGTGATATGAGTTAATCTGAGAGACAGTGGAGCACAAAGGCTCCGGAGAAGAAGCCGAGTTAGTGACATCCAGAATGGCCGGGTTAGCTAGATGCAGTAATAGGATACGAGAGAGAGAGAGAGAGAGAGAGAGAGAGAGAGAGAGAGAGAGAAGGGGCCCGGTGTATTATAGAGGGGTCCTCCGGCAGACTAGGCCTAAGTCAGCCTAACTAGGGGCTGGTACAGGACAAGCCTGAGCCAGCCCTAACTATAAGCTTTATCAAAGAGGAAAGTCTTAAGTCTAGTCTTAAATGTGGAGACGGTGTCTGCCTCCCGGACCGTAACAGGAAGATGATTCCACAGGAAAGGAGCCTGATAGCTAAAGGCTCTGGCTCCTGATCTACTTTTGGAGACTTTAGGGACCACGAGTAACCCTGCGTTCTCAGAGCGCAGTGTTCTGGTGGGATAATATGACACTATGAGCTCTCTAAGATATGACGGAGCTTGACCATTTAGAGCTTTATAAGTTAACAGTAGGATTTTAAATTCAATTCTGGATTTTACAGGGAGCCAGTGCAGAGAAGCTAAAACAGGAGAGATATGATCGCGTTTCTTAGTTCCTGTTAGTACACGTGCTGCTGCATTCTGAATTAGCTGGAGAGTTTTTAAGGACTTACTAGAGCTACCTGATAATAGAGAGTTACAGTAATCCAGCCTTGAGGTAACAAAAGCGTGGACCAATTTTTCTGCATCTTTTCGGGTCAGGATAGGCCTAATTTTCACAATATTACACAGATGAAAAATGCAGTCCGTGAGGTTTGCTTTAAATGAGAATTAAAAGACAAATCTTGATCAAATATTACTCCGAGGTTTCTTACGGTAGTGGCAGGGGCCAGAGCAATGCCACCTAGAGAAACTATGTCATCAGATAAAGAGTCTCTGAGTTGTTTGGGGCCAACAACAATAACTTCAGTTTTGTCTGAATTTAACATCAGGAAATTGGTGCTCATCCAAGTTTTTATGTCTTTAAGGCAATTATGGAGTTTAGTTAATTGATTGCTTTCTTCTGGCTTCATTGATAAATACAACTGAGTATCATCCGCATAACAATGGAAATTTATAGAGTGATTTCTAATGATGTTACCTAAAGGAAGCATATATAGAGTAAACAGGATTGGTCCGAGCACAGAACTCATGGAACTCCAAAACAAACTTTAGTACGTAAGGATGGTTCATTGCAACGCCAACAAATTGAAAACGATCAGATAAATAAGATTTAAACCAGCTTAGTGCTGAACCTTTTAAGTCAATTAAGTGATCCAGTCTCCGCAGTAGAATTTGATGGTCAATTGTGTCAAACGACGCACTAAGATCTAATAAAACAAGTACAGAGACGAGTCCTTTGTCTGAAGCAATCAGAAGGTCATTTGTAATTTTAACTAGAGCTGTCTCAGTGCTATGATGCACTCTAAATCCTGACTGAAATTCCTCAAATAAATTATTATCCTGGAGAAAATCACACAGCTGGTCTGCGACTACTTTCTCAAGGATCTTTGACATAAAGGGAAGATTAGATATTGGTCTATAATTGGCTAACACCTCTGGATCCAGGGTGGGCTTTTTTAGTAGAGGTTTAATTACAGCTATCTTAAAAGACTGTGGTACATAGCCTGTTAATAAGGATATATTGATCATATCTAATATATGAGTGTTAACTAAAGGAAAGACCTCCTTAAGTAGCCTAGTTGGGATGGGGTCTAAGAGACACGTTGATGATTTGGATGAAGAAATCACTGCAGTCAATTCTTGAAGAGAAATTGGAGAGAAGCAATCTAAATATATATTAGATTTTACAGCTGTGTTTGAGGTTAGATAGGTACTATCTGAGGACAGCAGGTCATGAATTTTGCCTCTAATAGTTAGAATTTTGTCATTAAAAAAGCTCATAAAATCATTACTGCTAAGGGCTAAAGGAATACAAGGCTCAATAGAGCTTTGACTCTCAGTCAGCCTGGCTACAGTGCTGAAAAGAAACCTGGGGTTGTTCTTATTGTCTTCTATTAGAGCTGAGTAATAGTTTGTTCTGGCATTGCGGAGGCCCCTCTTATAAGTTTTGAGACTGTCTGTCCAGATTAAACGAGATTCGTCCAGTTTGGTTAATCGCCAATTCTTTTCAAATTTTCGCGATATTTGTTTTAAGTTACGGGTTTGACAGTTATACCAAGGAGCGAACTTTCTTTGTTTTTTTAACTTCTTTTTAAGAGGAGCTACAGAGTCGAGCGTTGTTCGTAGCGAGCCTACGGTGCTATCAACAAAATGATCAATTCGGGAGAGGTTAAAGTCTGCACGGGAAACCTGTGTTACTGTAGGTATTTGTATTGAATTTAACGACACAGTTATCTTTTCCTTAAGTTTTGCGACAGCACTATCTGATAAACATCTAGTATAGTAACTGTTGCTGAGTGGCGTGTAATCGAGTAAAAAGAAATCAAAAGTAATCAGATAATGATCCGATAGCGAGGGATTCTGTGGAAAGACTTTTAGGTTATCAATTTCAATTCCATACGTCAGAACTAGATCGAGGGTATGGTTAAAACAGTGAGTGGGTTCATGTACACCCTGACTGAAGCCAATGGAGTCTAATAATGAGATAAACGCGGTAGCCAGGGAGTCATTATCAAAGTCGACATGAATGTTAAAATCGCCTACAATAATAACTTTATCTGATTTAAGAACTAAACTGGATAAAAACTCTGAGAATTCAGATACAAATTCAGAATACGGGCCAGGAGCACGGTACACTATAACAAATAAAAGTGGCTGCGAGGTTTTCCAGGTCGGATGTAAAAGACTAAGAACGAGGCTTTCAAATGAATTATAATCTAGTTTAGGTTTAGGATTGATTAACAGGCTAGAGTTAAAAATGGCTGCAACTCCCCCTCCTCGGCCGCTGCCTCGAGGAATGTGGGTATTATTATGACTGGGAGGAGTGGACTCATTTAGACTGACATATTCATCTTGACACAGCCAGGTTTCAGTGAGACTGAGTAAATCAATATGATTATCTGATATTAATTCGTTTACTAACACTGCTTTAGACGATAGAGACCTGATATTCAACAGTCCGCATTTAATTCTCCTGTTTTGTCTTTCTGTCACAGAAGAGGTTTTAATTTTTATGAGGTTGTTATGCACAACTCCTCTTTGTTTAATTTTAGATTTAGATAATTTAGGCGGTCGGGGGACAGACACCGTTTGTATAAAACTATGAAAACTATGGCTGGGTAACTGAACTAGAAGCTCAGAGAGGCGTTTAGGACTGCGTCTCCGAGTCCTGGTCTCAACTCTGGGTTGTCAGGGATTTAAATTACTAATAAAGTTTGCCAGGAGCCTAGAAATGAGAGCAGCTCCATCCAAAGTGGGATGAATGCCGTCTCTCCTAATAAGACCAGGTTTTCCCCAGAAAGTTTGCCAATTATTAACAAAACCCACATCGTTTGCTGGACACCACCTGGACAGCCAGCGGTTAAATGATGACATGCGGCTAAACATGTCATCCGACATCGTTTTTGCGTATTCACACACCGAAGCAATATTAATTTTAGTGACCTCCGATTGGCATAACCGGGTGTCATTGCCGCCGACGGTATATGTGAATTATCAGCATGAAGAATGGGGGTTATGTTACATTTGAAGAGCAGACAATAGTTAGTGTCCCCTACAGGGAGTGTTGCATTATGGGTTGTTTGTTGCCTTTATGTTGCTTGGCTAGCTAGCATCTCCAGGTCCATTTATAGTGTATTTTGAGTGAGCCAACATTAATAGTGTGCAGGAGTCTATGACTTGTGTGTAACATTTGTGACACAATTCATATCAAGTGAAAACTATCAAACAGACAAAAAATGTCTGTGTCACAGCTCAACAATAAATATGTAATCAGTTAGGCTGCATATATCCATCACATCAAATGATGTCTCTAACAGAAAGTCAACATTTCTGGCCTCAGTTCATCTCTGTAACCACAGCCATATGCAGATGATGCAACAAGCCTTATAAACCCTATAAATCCTCTGGGGCAGGACGGGTGGTTTTTGATTAACAGGTTGGCTGAACACTAATCTGCTCCTGAGATATATGGAAGATGATTTAGTTTCTACATGCAGCTCTGACCAGAGCCTGCAGTAGCCTGGGAGAGTTCCAGTAACTGTTTTACTGGGTGATAAAAAATCCTTGACTGCATCTATACAACAACATATGAAATTAAATAAAATTAAATACTCCCAGAATTTGTTGTATAATATCTTGTAGTATTCAAAGATACAAAAACCATAACAAATCACAAATCATCATCCATACATATGAATAATAATATAATAAAAACTATAATATCCAGTACAATCAAAACCACATTTCACAAATTTTATAAAGGTACTCTGGCAGTAGCACTGCAATTCCATTAAGGCTGTACCCAACTCAGAATTATGCCAGTCAAATTACATTTGATGGTTCAAACCGAATACTCGACTATCCGTTCTGGGTTTTTTTCCATGTGGAGTTTGAGAGTTTGTACAGGGTTCGTTCAGTGACAGTGACAGTGACAAAAAGCACACATGCTGTCACTTGGTAACGTCATTAGAGAACACAAGGTTTGTTTCCAGCAACTGTACATCTCTGCTCAACCAAACAATGTTGCAGCCATAAACTCCATTACTACCTGTCTTTTGGCAATCAGTAAATTGATGAGCAGCAACTTTTTTAAAGTTAAATGAGGATAAAACTGAAATCCTGCTTGTTGGCCCTAAAGCAAAAAGAGAAATGCTGCTTAATAATCTGGGAAATATAACTCGCTGGATTAAATGTGAGGTAACAAGTCTTGCTGCGTTCCTAGATTCAGATCTAAGTCCCACATTAACAAGGTGACGAAAACATCAAACCTCAGAAACATAGCTAAATGAAAAAGATACAGAGAGCTCATTCAAAACTCTGCAGCTTGGCTACGAACCAGAACCAAGAGGAAAGAGCACATCAGGCAGAGCTGCTCTGCACTGGCTTCCTGTTACATTTAGAATTGATTGTAAGGCCCTCCTTGCTAACTCCCTTTTTAATTATTTGCCTCCAAGAACACAATGATCATCTGCTGCTGGTCTATTGGAAGTTCTTAGCAACAGCTGGAGGAAGATCAGGGATGCAGCCTTTGGTAATTACGCCCCAAAGCTATAGAAATATATTGATTTTTAGTCTGTTTTATGTTCATTATGTCTATTTTCATGTGAAGCACTCTCATTAGGGGCCAGGCAGGCAGTCCTGCCAGGACCCTCTTGTTTTCCTGCTCGTTCTCTACATTTAAACCTATTGCAAATTATGAAGTTCATCATTCTTTTTTTCAAAAACTGTAAAACTTCTTAAACCTTTCTCCTCCCACAATTTTTGCTCAATTGACACCAAACTTGCTACAGAGCATCTTCGGATTGTCCTCCACAAATTGTCCTCACATATTTTGGATTTATCAAAAAATTGAGCCTGCAGTGCACCAAGAAAAAGGTACTGTATACAGATACTTGCAAATACTTGCTAAATAAATTTTCAATGTTCATGAAAAAAATTGACAAAATTTTGGAGTCATGATAGATGATGTTTGGCATATATCAGAATTTTATATCAAAAACTTAATTTTTGACAGCATTTTGAATTTTGCGCTCATGTGAACAATTGGAGTCAATGCAAGAATGGCAACATCAGTTTTTCCACTTATGGAGTAAATCATTCATTCATTCATTCATCTTCTAACCGCTTCATCCTCTTGAGGGTCGCGGGGGGGCTGGAGCCTATCCCAGCTACATCGGGCGAGAGGCGGGGTACACCCTGGACAGGTCGCCAGACTATCGCAGGGCTGACACATAGAGACAGACAACCATTCACGCTCACATTCACACCTACGGACAATTTAGAGTTATCAATTAACCTAGTCCCCAATCTGCATGTCTTTGGACTGTGGGAGGAAGCCGGAGTGCCCGGAGAGAACCCACGCTGACACGGGGAGAACATGCAAACTCCGCACAGAAGGGCTCCCACGCCCGGGATCGAACCAGCAACCCTCTTGCTGTGAGGCGAGAGTGCTAACCACCACACCACCGTGCCGCCCCTGGAGTAAATCAATCATTGTTAAAAAAAAAACAACAAAAAAACAAATTAACAGATTTTCAGATTTTTGTCTTGATAACTGAATTTATGACAGCAGTTTGAAATCTGCCTTGACAGCTGCTGTCATCCTGGTGGCTGGCTTAGTCAGTTTGTGAGGCCACAAATGAGTTGTCCCTTGCTAATTAGCTCAGTCAGATAGAAGATGCTCCTTGGTGTCAGAGGTTGTGAGTTCAAGCCTCAACTGATGCAAAATGTACATTGTAATGGCAGTTTTCTTGTTGTCTTCCTATTCTGCCTCTTGTTGCTCAGAATTGCCTAAATTTGCCTAAAATTACTCAGCCCCGACCATTGCTGCACAGCAGCTATAATTCTTATCATTATTATTATTGCTTTTATTAAGTAAACAAGTTAACTGCGCAGATCACAAATGTGAACCACAGAAGACATTATGCAACTGTTGTATCACGCTGAGGGGCATGTGCATGTGTAAAATCAGTGGAAGTAATGCCCAAAACTGGTTGTATTTTTTTTTCTCGTGCAAATTCAAAGCTCAACTGTGAGCATCACCAGTAACCAGTGAGTACAAGGAAAAGCTCAAGAAGCTTAACATCGTCCTTATTGCTGTAGGAGACTGAGCTTGACAACATCCTGCAGCTAATTTCAGTGAAATAACAGAGAGAATACAGTGTCATTTAGACTAGCAATAACATTTAAACAAGCTAGGCTAGCTGTTTTCCCCCTGCTCCTAGTCTTTTTGCTTAGCAAGGCTTAACATGCCGATGCCCATGCCTGAGAATATAAGGCTAAGTTTGCATTCTAACAGTAAACATGGTCAAATGTAAAGGGACAGAAACACCTGAACTATTGTTGTGTGAGTGTGGACTGAGTGAGAATGCAGCAGGTGGTGTTTCCTATTACCTGTGTGTGTTCGTGTGTTTTTGTGTGTGAGTGTGTGTACTCACTGGCTTGTCCTCCCTCTATTGTCTCTTTATTGCACCATTCTGATTCTAGGTCAGTAGAAAAGACTCCTCTATTTTTGTCTATGTAATCTCCTCTAAGAATGCACACACCCCTCATTGTACACACATCTATGTGTGTGTGTGTGTGTGTGTGTGTGTGTGTGTGTGTGCGCGTGTCGACTGTAGTGTGTTAATACCTCCGGCACGTTACACACTAATCCACTCACAGCCAGAGAGACTGTCCTACACTTGCACCTCTTCCCCCCTCTCCCCATCTCAGACACACACACACACATTACGTACAGTACGCACACTTCCATCTTGGCTGAGACACGCCGAGTCATACACACATTGGATATATTTCACCCCAGGGTGCTGCAGTCTCTTTGGGAGCACCCATGAGCACAGGCATGGTGGTAGGAGCAACAGGCCAGGTAAGCTTTGACTGGCAGCTTAGCCTCACAAGCCTCACATTCACAGTAACATAAATTGTTACTCTCTCTGCAGAGTAATCAGTCCTGTTGCATATGTTACAACAACTGTTTTGAATTCAGCTCCGCATTGTTTGGATTACGTGTGGAAAGTCTGTGTTGTTTTAGACTTAATTTATAAATTTATTGTAAAAGTTGATGTAAAACTAATTTGAAATTGGTCCAACTTTGGTGTAAAACCTGGTGCAAAACAAATTTGCATTTTATGTAAAGTTGCTGTGAAGCAGTTGCGAAATTGGTGAGATTTTGCTGTAAAAGGAATTTGAAATTGGTGCATATTATGTGTATTTTTGTGTGCAAAAGAAATGTGTGCAAATTTGGGGCAAAACTACTTTTACATTTTTGCATCATTTGGTGTAAAAGATATTGGAATTTGCTCTAACACATTTCTGAATTTAGTCTACAACTTTGGTAGAGTTGCTCTGAGTTGAAGCCAAAGTCAGGCTAAAAATGGTGAGAATTTGGTGTAGAAGAAATTTGCAATAGATGCAAATAACGTGGGACTGTTGTGTGAAAGAACTGGGTGCAAATTTGGGGTTAAACTATTTTCATTTTTTCGCATAATATGGTGGAATTTGAATTTGCTGTAAGCCATATATGAATTTACTCTACAATTTGATGTAAAACCTGATTCAAGAACAAATTTTGGGTAAAGTTGCTGTGAAGAAAAGCTGAGATCAGTGTAAAAATGGGGAGAATTTAGGTGTAAAAAAAATTTGCAATTGATGGAAATTGTTCTTTTTGTGTGTGTGTGAAATAATTAGGTGATAATTTGGGGTAATACTTTTTTTTGCATAAATTGGTTATAAAATAACTTGAATTTGCTGTAAAACATTCTGAATTTACTCCTCAATTAGGTGTAAAACCTGATGTAAAACACATTTTTGGTAGAGCTGCTGTGAATCAAAGCCATGGTCAGTGTAAAAATGGTGAGAATTTGATGTAAAAGAAATTTGTGATAGATGCAAATAACGCATATTTTTTGTGTGAAAGAATTGGGTCAGCTGGGAGTGTGATGATTACTTGCTGCTCTTTCTCTTCACTCTGCACTTCCTGGATGTTTAACCCATAATCCCCCCATACTCAGGATTCTTTGCTTCCCTCTCTTTTCACACTGGATTAAAATCTGAGAGGCTCATTAGCCAGACAAAAGCTATAAGACTCGATAAGCAGGTTTTTGCATCAGTGTGGAACACTTGACTTAAAGTGCTGCTCATAACACACTGTAAACCCAGTGTGACTGCAAAGTAATTATTATAATCCAATCAGACATTTGCAAAATATTGCTGCTGATGTCTGTATACTTGTTTGTTGTATGGTTTGTTACTGAGAGGAATGCCATGCTTTATGTTATGTTGTATATGTCTTTTGATTGTAAAAAGAAAGTCAGAGGACGGTCTTCTTGCTGGAGTCTGCTCAGCAGTCTCATTATTTTTCAGCCCTGTTTATTCTAGTTTTAGGTAGCTGTCGAGTACTGACCATCAGTAATGCTCATGGTTAACAGTAGGCAGAATCCTGCAGTACTTTTCATCAACATTTTAAGGTCATTATGTATTATGCATTATATATTTATTGATTGTTGCCATGGTAATTGATGTACAAATCAGTATTTGATTGCTCCATTGTATATTTTTTATCTATATCTATGTCCATATCTATATCTATATCTATATATGTTACTCTGTTATGCATCAACATTAAGTATTATTAGTTATTCTCAGACAAGGACATTTAAACTTAGTAACAATTTTGTGACTCTGACTCACTCTCATCTAATGACAGGCTTACCAGTATGGTAGCAAGATGTCAAAAAAGTCAAGCATCTGGGATAGTTTCAACATTTGTGAAGATGACCCCCCCAAAAAATGTTGAGCGCCAGATATGCTAAAGGAAACTGACATATGTATCACACATCTACAACAAGCTTGGCAGATCATCTGAAAAGTGTAAGACATAGTTTAGCAATCTTGCAAAGTATTATTTTTTCTAGTTATTATGGCTTATGTGACTGCCTGCTAACCTGCATGCTAACAAAGTGGCAAATTGTCATGTTATTTTGGTGCATCAACTAAAAATTGATGTTCCTTGATGTTCCTTGTATCTCTTTAAATCACCAGATAAAGCTTCAATTAATCGCACATATTTCTCACTGAAGCTTCAATGCTCCATTACCAGCATTTGGGACATCCATAGATTTTTATATTTTCCTAAAAATAATTATCTAAAGATATTAGAAATATTACTTATATGTCTAAAATGGATTTCTGTATAATTGTAGAATGTTCTAGCACTCACCAGGTCTACAGGTGTACAGTTTTTTATTGATTATTGTCCTACTGTGGATTGAGCAGTGACTCCTTACAAAACTCCTCCTCCCAGACAGTCCTGTACCAAACACTGCACTGTCTGTATTTACACCTCAAGCTTGAGAACCTTTTAAACAGGACTACATAAATATGACACAGTCTGTCATACTCACTTTCAGGTTCTTCAATAAAAGATCAACCTGGAGGAGTTGGCTGAGTTTTTGACCACCATTTGAAGCCATATCTTGATAAATCTCTTGATATTGTCCTGTAGGAAGGAATGTTGTACTGGTGTTGTTTCTGATTTTTTTGCTTTCAGTTGCTTTCAGTTGCTTTCAGTTGACGCATTTAAATGGTTTGTGCTAGTGGTTTTTGTTATTTGACATGATCCACTTATAGTTGATGGATGGAAATGCCCAACTCAGTCTCACCCCAAAGTCGTCCAACACCCGTGCTTGGTCAGTGACTTCCGCCATCAGACTCAGACGACAAAAGCCGTCCTTTCACGCCAGCATGATACAAACAGCCTTTTTACCATCTTTACCAAGAGTGTCTCTCTGTTAGTTTGGTGCTACAGTATTTACATTGAATCATTCAGCATAACGTTTGCCAACCTTTCTCTGCGATTACAGATAAGTTAATGAAGCTAAGCTCCAGAAGTTAACGTTAGCTTAACTAGAGCCCTTTGGACAACAGCTAACAATGATGTACGATCACCAAAGTACAAAAACTAGAATGAAATAGCAAACAACGTAACATGATGAACAATGCAGCTAGGAGCTAACGTTAGGCTAACTTTAGCTCACGTCAGCTAGAGATGTTAAAGATAACTTTATATTTCTTTCCAGCAAAGTGACAATATCGCCTCAAATACGATGTTGACTTACCTTAGAACAGATATAGACATCCATGTTAATCTTATTCATGTTGAATTGATGTTGTGGTCTACCGTACAACTTCCAAAGGAGACACTTTTCTCGGTTGCGATGTGGTTTAGGAAAGGGTAATAAATACACCCCGTCGCTGTGCTCAGGTTTCAGACACTGATAAAAAAAAGCTGTCCCTTCACATCTGCATGATACTGTATAGGCTGACCAAACGTCCTCTTTTGCCCGGACATGTCCACTTTTCACGTCCATCCGGGGCGTCCAGGGGGTTTTTATAAACTGATGATAATGTCCGGTTTTCCGTGTGTTTGTGTGTGTGTGTGTGTGTGTGTGTGTGTGTGTGTGTGTGTGTGTCTGTGTGTGTGTGTGTGTGTGTGTTAGAGTGCGGTACGGGCCGCATATTTCTGTCCGAACCCGAACCGAGCCCGACATTATTTAATGACCAAAGCACTGAGTTTGTGTCACACAGTTGTTACGATTACAGGCTATTTAACAGGACGGGCATGGTCAGCGGAGAGGGAGACCTCCGTGTTTGAGACGGAAGTGGGAGGCGGGAGGCGAGAGTGGGAGGCGGGAGGTCCGACGCTTCCAGCGAGAGGAGAGGGAGAAATAAAACAAAATAAGATAAAATAGGAAAAAACCTGTCTCCCTCTTTTATTTTATTTTCAGTGTTTAATCAAGGCGGAGGCGGGCGGCTGGAGGTCCAAGACTTCCAGCGAGGAGAGAGGTAGAAACAAACAGCCAATGTGTGTCTGTGTGTGTTATGTTCAGGTGTTGTCACGTAAATAACAGTGCTCAAGCAATAAACAGGACAGACAATAAGATTTTATTTATTTTTACACTACATTTTCACTGAAAGCTGACCGGATTCGACCCGAGCCCGAATACAATTTATAGCTACATTTTTGACCAAACCCGGCCCGACCTGTTGGGTACCGTCGGGCTCGGATCGCCACACTCTATTGTGTGTATGTGTCCCCTACTGGGGCCTATCTGATTTTCTGTCTTTGAGAGATATTGTTTTGTAATATAACTGAATTTTTTATCCATACATATAAATTTTAAATATATTAAAATGATAAGGCATCTTTGAGTAAGCTGCGAGTATCATTTAAGTAGGCTATGGACCGAGTGTCCTCTTTTTTGGAAATCAAAATATGGTCACCCTATGATACGCGGCAGGTCACCGTTATTATTTAACAGTGCCCTGCGGCATCAGGGGGAAAGGCGGGGGACCAACAATGTAATTTAAGGCAGCAGAAGTCAGAGTGGGGTGGGCAGGAGGTGTGGTGGATGAATCCAACAACCACAGACTTTCACCCGGGAGGCCGGTGTTCACTTCCGTAGAGATTGTAAAGCCAAACCTCGTGCTTTTGTTGCATAAACCCAGCCACATGCTTATGTTAGGTGAACATAACCATGTGCATTTGTTGTTGTTGTTTGTTGGGAAAAAAAAAACGTCAACGTTGTACCAATTATTTTGAAAGAGACTGCATGCAAACTGTATATTACCTGTGAAAACAAAGTGCATCTTGAAACCAGACAATGCATGTAACAGGTGGAAGTTGACACGGCATCCCAGAACTTCAACAGCCAATGCAACCAGGGTACCTTGTAGGTCATATGTCGATGTGGAAAGTCCATGACCAAACAGTTGTTACAGTGTATCCAGTATTTACTGTACAGTTCTCATGCAGGGGAAGTTGATGAAGCCTCTGCAGTTGTAATGAGTGGCAACAATGGGCAGATAATAGTAGCTATGTATAACCGTGTGTGTAGTGTTTTCCATCCAAGTCTTTTTATTTACACACAGCCCTCTAATGTCAAATTAGAGCAGGAACTGGTACATACAAAAGATGTATGTGTGTAAAGATGAATAATGCGTGGAACAGTGAGGGGAGCAAAGATGGATGATGTCATCAATGCCTCAGGGGAATTCTGGGACGGCTCATTCAGCCCGATCAGGCGGGGTGCTGATGAATTGACTCCCCCTTGCCACACCCACTTCCTCTCCTTTCTCTCTTTCTCTGTTATGCCCTTTTGTGTCCACTATCAGTAGAGATGGAGACACTTGATCTTTAAATTCCTGACATCTGACATTCAGATGTGCCCCCCACACACAAATACAACCTCTCATTTTTCACTGTGTGTGTGTTAGTGTGTGAGATCATTAGGTGAGGACAGGTTGTACTAATGAAACCAAGGGACTGGGTTATCCAACACACACACACACACACACACACACACTCTGTGGAGAGCCTTTTTACTATCATCCTTTGCTTCGCTGTCGCTGGTGACTATGCCCCACACCCTTGTTGCTAGGCAATGGGTGATGGAGAGCAGTCGCTGTGTTAGTGTGTAACTATGAGAAAATAGAGGCTATGCTTAGTTTTAAACCAATTATGATTGCAATGCTTGATCTCTCCATGGTAATGCTAGCCTAACAAAAGAATAGAAAACAATGACAATAGCTGTATTATTAATAGGCCTATACTTAGCCCATTTAAAATCATATGTAGCTTTTGTGACAGAGAGAAGATACTTGATATCAAGAATGATAGAGAGGGTGAGACTTTTCTTCTCTACTATTCAAGTACCCAGGATCTACAGATCAGGGTTCATCTCAGCCTCAACGCAGTGTCTGACCTCACACTATTCTCAGCCCAGCTGCCAGAAGAAAATGTTGATATTGTACATTTCTGCAAACCTCGTACATGTTACATTTGTATGTGCAAACATATCATATCAGCGTTTGTAAAGTGACATAGTGTATGAGCTGATTTTGTCATCAGGAGGTGGAGGGGATGGTGGATGGTGTGATACCAAGGCAAGAAGCTTGCCAAGTTTTTTTTAGGGAGATGTCAGCAGCATTTCTAGCTGTGATTGTGATTATTGGTTATTTTAAGCCAAAACATGATCTTTTACTAATCATAACCTAGTGTTTTTTGCACCTAAACCTAACTACTTGTAACCGCAGCCTTGTTGAAATTTAAAGTTTCAACATATGTTCCAACAGTACTCGTAATTAGTGGTAAAGCTCCAAACATAGAAAATCTGTTTGTGGCAGCAGATGTTTTAATTGTGGTGGGTCGCCACAAATAAATGAATTATGAATATTCATTTATTTAAGATTGACATTTCTATCATTGATGTAGCCCTAAAGAAATTCCTACTTTCTCCAACTGTAAAAATGTGTTTAGCTAAAATTTTCCTCAACAGCGGTGGCTAGTCTGGAGCCTCCCTATTTAGGCTCGCAATGAATTCCAAATACATAAAAGGAAAATACAGAATTTAGTTGTGCGTGGACAGATTTGTTTGCTTTTACAGCCAACATTGCAATGTTAAAGTAGCAAATAATCATCAAATAGCCCACTGCAGAGGTGCCATCTTGTGGTAAAACATATTTTTGAATGCTCATTTAATGTTTTAATTTAGACCTAATAAGTAGGGGTGCATGATGATATTGGCACATCATCAGAATTGGCCAACATGCTTTTTCTTTTTTTGCGCAATAAATGAATAAATTGAAAAGCATTTTATTTCATGCCTTCATCTGCTGGTGGACCATCACGATATGCATATATAATATGATGTTAATCAACTACAGAAGAGACTTGACAATCTCTAAGACTAGGTAGGGAAACAAGTGGATAAATTGATATGTGTATTGGTCATTGGCCAAATGATAATATCATGCATTCCCATTAATAAGCAGTGTTACCATAAGGTTCAAATATGTTTTGCTGCACCAGGCAGATTTCTAAAAAAATATTTTTGGTAAAAAATTACTCTTTTGATTGTTGAGGTCAGTGGCCCCTAAACTAGATGAACTCATGAACATCTCGTCAGAGCCTCTCTCATCTGAACAGCAAGACAGTGTTGTCACAGTACTGTTTTTTCAAACTTTGATACAATACCTTGAAAAAGATCGATATTTGATACCATATTCAATACCACAGGGAAAACTGACATGTAGGACGCAACATTTAAAGTGTAACTTACACTGGTAGGAGCTACACTCTAAATGTTGTGCCCTGGTTTTTTATATTATTGTGGCATATCTACTCTATCCCTAGTTAAAACTTGTGCAAATTACACGCCAGGTTGTGAGTGCTGGGGAATATAGAATATTGTGATCTTGATCACAACAGCTAGAAGATCACCATCATCATAAGCAACAATATGAGATGAGCTCTGAGCTCTATTTGTCCCGCGGGTTCCATCAGACAGTTGGGAGGAACTGGAACTGGTACGGAACCTGATTGCTCCACTGTTGTGTGTTGACACTATGTGGCTAACAGTGCACTGACACACGTAACAGCTCAATCTGAGCAGCAGTGCGCTCATTTGGCTGTTTTGGCAGTGGTAATAAATTAAATACTCTCCCAGGGCCTCTGAACAAGACACTGCATATGCATACAAAATGGATACACACACACACACACACACACACACACACCCACTATCCCCAACTCCCAATGGGTTGGGTCCCCGATGCTTGCATGTCAGAGGTGAGGGACTGTGTTTAGATGGCTTTGAGGAACAAAACATTACAGAGATAGACACAGTGGAAACAGATAACACTCCACATGTGACATATGTTTGTAATCACTTTACAATGCAGATTTTGATGGAGACAAAAGCTCTGTAATAATGAATGTGCTAATAATGGTGTATACTAGCGTTGGAAAGGCTAAGGCGTGGCCAGGTTAGCGGTGCCTCTTTGTCTGCTCTGTACCCGAGGGACACCCCCAACAGGGCACCTACATCTTGGAAAGTAAACCCCTGTGGGAGTTTGGAGAGATGTTTGTTTTGTGTGTGGCGTCTCTCTGTCTGGTGTGTGAATTCATCTGAGGTGTGAAGATGAGTAAACAACTAAAGGTGTAAACATGTTCCATTATGTGTATGGCAGAGTCCTGCACTGATCCATTTTTGAAAACCTACACCCACCCATACCCGTAAAGCTCAGTACCAGAACTGATCTGTTACCCATCATTATGTCAGAGTCAAAGCCTGCACCCTTCAATAAAAGTTAATAACAGTAACATGATTATGTAAACTGTTGAAAAATTCTGTGTCAGACTTCTTGACTACATGTTTCCTTTAGTTTAACTTTGACAAACCCTGTTCCTAATCTCTCAAGACAGATTCTGCAATTTGAGTTTGAACGATGCTGCGGTTTAGCCAATCACAATGGAGGGTGCATGGTCGAGACGTGCAGGTGTCCCCATGAAATGTGTACCTACAGAAACAGCAAGCTCCGCATCCATAGCGAGTGCTCCACCCAAACCGCCGTCTTGTCAACGTGGAAAATTTTTTTTTTCCAGCGGATGTCTTAGTTACAACATGATTTAGCTAACTGGAGTAGTTTCATGTTGTATCCAACAACGGGAGGCTTTTAACAGATGACGTCCCGATGTTAGCTTTGCTAACTGTCCCTGTCAGCTGCAGCCACTGATGCTTTCTAGACATCGTGATTTCCCATAACCGAATAAATACCACACATAGCAACACAAAACTGCTTTGCTAGCTCAATCATGTTGTAACTAAGATATCCGCTAGAAAAAATATTTTATTCACGGACCGTTTATTGAGTTATTACCTTATTTTTATACAGTCTATGATTATTACAGACACCGCTAACGGCTAACGTTAACAGCTAACGGTTAGCCCAGCAAATCTACGATGTTATTATTGTTATTTACAAAACGTGCACACAGAAATAGTAACGTTTGTTCAGTCATTGTGTTTTTAGACTTAACAAACATCAGATTAGTCTACACGGTGATATAGTGACGTGAAAAATGTGATATATAGCTAAACTCTGCTGGTTTGAGTATTTGTAAACAACACAACGATTCCCTGGGGGCACTGCGGGAAGTGAAGGGTGTGATCGATCTCTGAGGCCCCTGCATTTCCGTTAGTCCAAAAACTCTGGGCTGTGCCTCCAGATGTAAAGGAAGAAAAAACTTTTTTTTTTTTTTTTAACTGATGGATTTCCAGATTGCCCTCTTCCTAGACAGAATGTTGGCAGTAGACAATTCTGCAAAACCCTAAACTCACAAATTTGAGCATCAAAGTCCAATGCTGATCTTGGTAGACATATTCATTCATTCATTCATTCATTCATTCATTTTCCTGTGTGTCTTTGGACTGTGGGAGGAAGCCAGAGTACAATGAGAAAACCCACGCTGACATGGGGAGAACATGGAAACTTGCATAGAGGGACTGTACAGAACCCCCCACCCTGGGTTCGAACCAAGATCCCCTGCTGTGAGGCGACACTGCTAATCACTACACCACTGTGCCGCCTTAGGAGGAGTACTTGGAGAAAATATTCTTAACTTAAGGTCTACTAAGAGCTTTCAGCAATCCGTGTATCATTCGTTCATTCGTTTTTCAAAATAAAACCAAATATGAAAAAACAAAATAATGACTTGTTTTTTCAATATTTGTTTCCAGAACCAAAATGAAAAAAACGGATAACAACTCGTTTTCTGATTGCCGATTTTCGGTTTAAATGGAAAATGGAAAAAACGGATAATGGACTGGATTCGGGCCTTTCATGCACTTTCAATATTTTCATCTCTCCGGAAGCCAAGTTTTTTTCTTTTGCAAGCGCTGGTTTCTTGTCGGACCCGTCGGAGTGACAACTACATCTGGTTCATGGAAGCTAATGCTTTGGCTAACAACCGCTGCATGTGGAGGCTTCAAATTTGGAGAAATTGTTCAATTTGAGGTAAGTCGTGCTAAGGTAACAATACGTGCCAGCTTACTGTTTGCTTCTACAGCTGACATATTGGAATAGACTTCATGTGGCGAGTAATTTATGTGTTATTTGAAGATTTATTTTTGTCGCGACTCACGAATTCGCCACATTCAGCCATTACGGCAGCATAGAAATAATGCTGTATTTAGGTGGATTTCAGCACTCACATGCATTTTCTTTGAGAAATGCCACTCTAGTTAATTTCTATAAACATTATAAACGTAGCATGCTGGGATATAAATGCCTTTTTTGTACTTTTCCACAACACAGAACGAAATGAATGCATCAATGTTCTATGGGAAGCGACCAGGTGGACTTCAAACCAGGGTTCCACCAGTCGAACGTGACGACAGCTGTCTTGACAGCGGGGATAGTGATGAAGACTACACTCCTACACCACGTCGGCACTATCCACGAAGCTACCGACGCCCCTATTGCTGCTGGTTTCATCACCTGGTCAGGAGTGTAGTCTGTACACAGCATGCACAGACCCCATGCACAGAGGCACCGCCTCGCCACAGCAGTCACAGGCTCGATCCCAACCTTCGGCCTGTGTCATTCCCCCATTCTCTATTTCCCCACTTCATGCTGTCCTAAAGCAACAGGCCGAATAGATAATAGATAATAATAAAAAATAAAAAAATAAAAAAAATAAAAAATAAACAGCAGTAATAAGAGTGTCAGGTTTTTGCGGTTTACACATGGCCATATGTTTGTGAATGTTACCATGTGTACAAGATGTGTATATAATGTAGATAAAAATGTCTGCACTCTTATACAGTGATTTATTTTTTCTACACCAGGTGATGAAAGCAGCAGTAGTACTGACAACAGGAGCAGCAGTGATGAAGACTCTGATGGAAATCACGATGCTCTTCCTAGCACCAGTGTTAGAAGTGAAAAGCTTGAGCTCTGTTTCACATTGGATTATAATAGTCGGTGTTATAGTCAGGACATTGAAAATAATTGTGTGGCATCAATAAAATCTACATACCTGAGACAGGAAAATGTGTTTTAATATTATTTTATTAGTTATTATTTTGTTAGTTGTTTACCATTTTTTCCCATTTATTCCTGTTGTTGCTGATTTGTATCATACCTAAATGTATATCTATTCTATGTATACATCTATAACAATCTCCACTTAATTTAGCATCCTCCCGCCAGCGCACACGCTCCCACTGAGGAAACACTGGAGTTAAGAACTAAACTATGATAAATGACATAAAATGTTAAGATGTAGGCCTAACATAAAATACTTTCGTGATTAAATAAATTTAAACATATAGCCCACAGTAGATAAAAGTAGAACATGCTAGAAGTAAATACAATAATAGGCTAAATAGTATCTAAGCAAGTGTCTAAACAATAATAAA
Source organism: Epinephelus fuscoguttatus (assembly GCF_011397635.1). Lineage (NCBI taxonomy): Eukaryota > Metazoa > Chordata > Actinopteri > Perciformes > Serranidae > Epinephelus > Epinephelus fuscoguttatus. Next base: position 33,716,508 of record NC_064774.1, read on the forward strand.
TTGTATCTAAGTTATCTATTAGGCTACCATTTCCACTCTGTAAATACATTTTAAAATTTCAATATAATTTTAATATTATTTTTGCTTATTGCATTATTGTTATTATTGGTTTACTTTTTGGTTGTATTGTATTATCTGAGGATGACTCATTTTAGTAACTATCTACAGTAAAAAAAGAAAAAAAAAACAAGCAAAGAAACAAATAAATATCATTTTATACACTAGGCCAAAAAACAACCTAATCTCACAGAAATACGTGAAATGACCACGACCTCTTAACACCGCATTCTGTGGTGGCAGTACAAAATGGGTTGAAATTACGTGCTGTCACCACGGAAACAATGCCAATGTAAAGTCACTTAGGATCCATTGTCGTGGTGTCCATGGACTCTCTGATTGAATAACGTCTTGTAAACATGAAATTGTTCTTGCAAATATATTCCTCTGTAATAATAATAATAATAATAATAATAATAACATGATAGTTCGGCTGTACTGGATATCTGATATAGGTCTATTCAAATATTCAATCCCAAAAACACCGTTTCTACAGTACTATCTAAAATATCTGAAATTAACCATCATCCTTACTTTTTCTTAACATATTTCATCTAGGTGCAGTCTCATTACTAGTTAGGCTTTACTAGACATTTGATATATTCAGTAGATCTATCTTTTTAGGACCCTATTTTACAACTCTATTTTACAAGCCGCAAACAACGTACCGTCCTAAAAACGCCGTTTCTAGCGTATTAGCTAAAATATCGAAAATTAGCCGACATCTTTATTTTTTCTTAACACAGTTAATCTAGGTGCAGTGTAATAACTAGTTCGGCTTTACTAGATATTAGATATATTGGGTAGACATATCTTTTTACAACCCTATTTAGAGCCCTACTTTGCAAATCAGAACTACAACTATGTTGCTGATATGTATCAAGCTGCATGGCGCAGTTCCAGGGAATTGTAGTTTTTAAAAAATGTTTAGTGCTTTTCCTAGATTTGGAAGTTGTAAATACTGAATTGAGAGTACACTGTGGACTTTAAGGGGATGGTAAACACACTTGTGTAATCAGATTTTAAATATCTCATTTCTAAATGGGTGAAAATTAATTTTATCCATATTTTACCCATACCTGACAGCATCCTCAGTTGTTGACTACTGACTACTGAGTTATAAGCCTGCAAACATGCACTGAGGTCAGGGTTCAACGGTGAATGGCTGAAAGCAGGAGCCGTGTAGAATCTTCATACTGACATATGTTACTCTCCAGGTTGAGACCTTTCCAATGATGTATTTGGTTTAGCTCTACAACAAAGTTTTGATTTTTTCATTTTTTGGACACAAGCCATGCCAGGTGTAGTTTCAGAGAGCACTTTGAAGGCCCAGTGTATAAAATGAGTTTTATTTGTTTCTTGTTTTTTCTTTTTACTGTAGATAGTTACTAAAATGAGTCATCCTCAGATAATACAATACTACTAAAAAGTAAACCAATAATAACAATAATGAAATAAGCAAAAATAATTCATATAATATAATTATATTGAAATTTTAAAATCTATTTACAGAGTTGAATGGTAGCCTGGGATGCTAAATTAAGTGGAGATTGTTATAGATGTATACATAGAATAGATATACATTTAGGTATGATACAAATTAGCAACAACAGGAATAAATGGGAAAAAATGGTAAACAACTAACAAAATAATAACTAATAAAATAATATTAAAACACATTTTCCTGTCTCAGGTATGTAGATTTTATTGAAGCCACACAATTATTTTCAATGTCCTGACTATAACACCGACTATTATAATCCAATGTGAAACAGAGCTCAAGCTTTTCACTTCGAACACTGGTGCTAGGAAGAGCATCATGATTTCCATCAGAGTCTTCATCACTGCTGCTCCTGTTGTCAGTACTACTGCTGCTTTCATCACCTGGTGTAGAAAAAATAAATCACTGTATAAGAGTGCAGACATTTTTATCTTCATTATATACACATCTTGTACACATGGTTACATTCACAAACATATGGCCATGTGTAAACCGCAAAAACCTGACACTCTACACAAAATTATAGCATTATTACTGCTGTTTATTTTTTATTTATTTATTTTTTTACAAGATTATCTATTCGGCCTGTTGCTTTAGGACAGCATGAAGTGGGGAAATAGAGAATGGGGGAATGACACGGTCCGAAGGCTGGGATCGAGCCCGCGACCGCTGTGGTGAGGCGGTGCCTCTGTGCATGGGGTCTGTGCATGCTGTGTACAGACTACACTCCTGACCAGGTGATGAAACCGGCAGCAATAGGGGCGTCGGTAGCTTCGTGGATAGTGCCGACGTGGTGTAGGAGTGTAGTCTTCATCACTATCCCTGCTGTCAAGACAGCTGTCGTCACGTTCGACTGGTGGAACCCTGGTTTGAAGTCCACCTGGTCGCTTCCCATAGAACATTGATGCATTCATTTTGTTCTGTGTTGTGGAAAAGTACAAAAAAATCCCAGCATGCTACTTTTATAATGTTTATAGAAATTAACTAGAGTGGCATTTCCCGAAGAAAATGCATGTGAGTGCTGAAATCCACCTAAATACAGCATTATTTCTATGCTGCCGTAATGGCTGAATGTGGCGAATTCGTGAGACGCGACAAACATAAATCTTCAAATAATATAACAATTACTCGCCACATGAAATCTATTCCAATATGTCAGCTGTAGAAGCAAACAGTAAGCTGGCACGTATTGTTACCTTAGCACGACTTACTTCATATTGAACAATTTCTCCAAATTTGCAGCCTCCACATGCAGCGGTTGTTAGCCAAAGCATTAGCTTCCATGAACCGGATGTAGTTGTCACTCCGACGGGTCCGACAAGAAACCAGCGCTTGCAAAAGAATAAAAATTGGCTTCCGGAGAGATGAAAATATTGAAAGTGCATGAAAGGCCCGAATCCGGCCCGTTATCCGTTTTTTCCATTTTCCATTTAAACAGAAAATCGGAAATCGGAAAACGAGTCGTTATCCTTTTTTTCTTTTTAGTTCTGGAAACAAATATTGAAAAAACAAGTCATTATTTTGTTTTTTCATATTTGGTTTTATTTTGAACAACAAATGAACGAATGATACACGGATTTTCAGCCTTTACCAGTCAATGGAGTAAGCTGTGTTGATGGAGTAAGTTTAAGTGTCATCACATAACAGCCAAATGGAGCATCATAACTCCTGTCTCTGTTCAAAGATAGTCTCTGGTGTCTGGTGTAAATGCCCTTCTTGATCTTTCTCTTGTTGTCCATTGACTCTTTGCCCATGACCTTTGACCTCTTCCCAGTGGATGCTGTTAGTGATTTTGGTCTGGTGTTCATAGACAACTGATGTCTGTTTCTAGTGATCTGGTGTTCATTCAGTGGGAGTGTACCAGCAGAGGATCTTAGGGTGTTGAAATGTGGTTTCCGCAATTCTGTGATTTCAGAGACCCTAAAGTGTATAAAATCATGTTAACGCATTTTTTATCTGTTTTAGCGGTGTTTGTTGAGTATTCGAACTGCAGTAAGACACTATTTGGATGATCAGAGATGCCAGTTTAAACCATCATGCTTTCTCTGAACCCTGCCATCTGGGCCATAAATCATTAAGTTCAGTAATGTTATCAGGGGTCCATGCCTGCTGAAACCCTTTTTTTTTTTGTAAATTTATTTATTTTACCTTACAAATAGTCTTGCAAATTCCTGTGAGATGGTACATCTATACATTGTAGACACATTACGTTTTCAGCTATGATTGGAAGTTGTGTGCAAATGCTACTCAACAAATATGAGGCTAATCAGCCGCATGGGGGCGCTATAATTAAAGCCCAAATATTCAGTTTTGGAGAGCCATACCCCTCACCCAGTACTTGGACTGACTTAAATTTGACACACAATTCCACGTCAATGTGCTCTACAAAAAAGCCTCAAGAATCATGAAGCTAGACAAGATTTTTTGCCATTGAGTTATTAGAAAAACACATTTTTGACATATCCTCCTAAACTGAAGGTCTGATTTATGCCAAATTTTCTGTGGATCACTATTGGACCAAGCTCATCAACAGCAATTATGAGCTTGTTGATATCTCTTTGTGTTTTGAAAATACTGATCAATGAACTTTAGAGTGGGCATGGCTCAGCACATAAATAGACCTAATACCATATCCATTGAGTCAGGGGATGCAGGGGATGTAAACTGTCAAAGGTCTTGTTCCTACCCAGATTTCATATTTTAAGGGTCCATGCTGGCTTGAACTCTGTAATTGCTGCTTGTGACTATATTTGGAATGCTTTGAGAATGTCATCATTATTTTAAAGTGTGTGTATAATGTGTAATTATCACAGATCATTTAGCTGATACTAACTACATCTTTTGTCTTTCTTTCTTGTCTTCTAGGTAAGTTGAAATGGATGTGGAGAAACGTTCAGGCTGGGACTTTGTTAGAGGTATTGTTGAGCTGCTCGACCAGCATCACTGCTACAGGACACAGCTGCAGCTGCTTCTGACTGTTGTATTGATTTCAACACTTGGATTATCACATCTTCAGCTGAGTAGCAAAACTGTGCATGTATGGGAGTGCTGTAGTGTTAGTGAAGACAACCCACTCAGTATGACCTCCTGCGGGCTTATTTATTACCACTGTCATCAGTCAGTGGTGGCTGCTGGTCTTCCAAACAGGGGAAGCTCACTTTAAGTTTACATCATTAAATTTGTCATATTGTAGCGAGGCAGTAAGTTATAAAAGGAACGTTTAATTGAAGTTTTTCAATCACATTCATGCCATGTATCCACAGCAAAACACACCTCAAAGATTCTCAGATGGGTTGTGTGTGTACTGTACAAATGGTGAAAATGAGCTATATTGCTTATGGAATTAAGGAACTCTGGACGGCACTCTGTCAGAAGACTCCACTCACAAATATCCGTATGGGACTGAGCTTGAAATGCGACGATGCCAGTGTGTATTTCCAAAGCACTGTCAATCACAAAGTGGTTCAGTCTTTTAGACAATTCCTCCAATCATCATGCATACACCGAGCATCCTCTCCTGCCTACCACTCCGTTAGGTCCCACGGAAGTTTACCCTCCCTGGAAGTGATGATTTTGTCGCATTTATCCAATGACCATTTCACTTTGCAGCATGAAAAAAACCTGCACAGCGCTGTCTCATAGGAATGCTTGGAGGCTCCGCGCTCACCATGCTGACATGAGAATGTATGACAGGGAGGTTGTGTTTGAAAACTGGTGATAAACAGCTAACGTTTGAACATTATAGTCATGATGTTAAACGCATCCTAGCACATGTTTAATGCAATGTAAATTCCTATTTTAATGTGAATTCAATAGTGCGTATTTGACCATTTGTTCTATGAAATTTTAGGGGAAGTTCAGCCTCCCTTGTTGTCTCAGAGCAATTGCCCCTGGTCATCATATACATAGTCCCACCAGTATTTATTCTCATTAGCAGTGGTCACAATAATATGTTGTACTGATTCTGACCCACATTCTCTAAAGTAATCAATGATTTTTGCTCACCAATAAACCAATCTGAAACAAGGCTTTTCTCTATAATGATCCCTCAGAAACTGCAGTACAAGTGACATGCTAACCAGCTGACACGTTTCCTTCTAATCGTCTTTCTTGGCTGTCCTTCGCTCCAGCCTTCTCTGAACCAATTACCTGAGCTAACTACCCCTGAGCCCACAAGTCTCTATGGGTCGTATTCCTCAGGACATGAGGAGCGGTCACATTTTGTGCAGGTTGTAAGCCCCAGTATGGAAGATTGCTTCAGAGGTAGAAGCAGCTGGAGGTCCTTTAATCTCTGAGACCCTCAGCAGATTACTGATATAATACACTGCCTCTCTGTTAGGGAAGATCTGGATGAGATTAGTAACCAGGCAGACTTACCCTAGACACCTGCTTTTCTACTTCAACTGCAGGCTGAACCAGGACCTGCGCTTCAATCAGAGCAAACAAAGCTTTGTATAAGTTGTGGAGGCTTTGAACTGAGGCTTTGTTCTGTAAGGAACCAGTTAAGAAAAGTTGGCTGTAGTTCTAAAGAAAAGTTATTTAAAAGAAATCACTTGGTTTCTTGTGTCAACTGTTCTCTAGATAAACCAATAGTCTGCCTTAGTCTGCCCTATGAACTCCTGAGTTACCATTCATTTACTGCATGTCATAATGACGTTGAAAAAAACCTTTGGACTCTTATATCGGACAGATGTGAAATTTTTAATTGGAATGAAAATCAGGTGGATGATATTATAAATGTTAAATGATGTTAGAATTTCATATTGTGTGGACATTAACATTATGATGTTTTGCAGACAGTAGGTTTTGTTGTTCATAACTTACTACTAAATGAGATGTTTAGAAGACCTTGGATTTTAATTACGCAACAACACAATTTAAAACCAACAAAATAGTGTTGTCTGTTGTCAGTATTCTATCCAAATATATCAGCTTTGTCAGTGCCGTTCACATTTACATATGATGCGCTAGGTATCCTGCTGTGTTTGTTGTTGACTTTCCAGGATGGCGTGTTACAATGGTCGTACTGTCTCTGCTACTACAGGCTGTATGTTAATATAGAAACAGTCATAAATGCAAAGCCATTCAAAATGCACACTTGGTTGTACACTTGCTTGACTGTAAACACCATCATATTCAAACTCCCTATGTACCAACCACTCTGTGCACTGGTATAGACTCATGTTATACACCAGAACATGTAGACTTTCTATGTTTTCCACATTCTTACATAATATGGGGGCATTCATCTGTGGTAGGTGGAAGTATGTTGAATACTGATATTGATGGTAAGCTTCAAACAACATGTAGATCTTCAGGGTCTTTTTCAGGCAAGTATCCATCTGAGCAAAAAGCTGATTAAACAGAAAAAAAATGGTAAAAGGATTCACGTTACAAAACATCACCCATCATCCCAAAATGGTTTACTCTGTCCATAAAGATCCAGAGTGTCCTGAAATGGCCTCTAGCCATACAGGATCTGTGTAATGTCCTGTATGGGATAACGGAGACAGGGGGACCTCTGCCGAGGATCTCAAACTACGCAAAGGGATTAAAAGGTCTCAAATGTAACCTGGACCCAGGCCATGAAGAGCCTTAAAAGTGATCAATGAGATCTTAAAATCTATCCAAACGCAGACAGGGAGCCAGTGTAAAGATGTTAAAATGGGTGTGATGTGATTGTACTTCCTGGCAGCTGAGTTCTGTACAGTCTGTAGTCATTTCAAAGTTTTTGGTTAAGACAAGATTGGAAGGGTCCAGGAAATAACCTGAGGGGTCATCAAATGAGAGAAGGAATAAGAAAGAAAGAAAGAAAGAAAGAAAGAAAGAAAGAAAGAAAGAAAAAGAAAGAATACCTTAAATAAAATTATATATTTTCCCTTATGTTTCTCAAATTTGTGATCTTGTGAAATATTGTACACTGTTTCCTCTTCAGGCATGAAAAAAACTTAAAATGAAACACTCTGAAAAGGAAAACTCAGTCCTTCATTGAATCGCTCAGGCCACAACCTGTAATCACATGAAAGCTTTAGTCGTTTTCAGGGGTTAAAAATTGCAGAACACTGCCTAAGTCAACTGATTGCATGACCAGCCTGTTTAAAAAGCATTTTTAGGATGATGGGTGTTATTTTGTATTGTATGATGTCTAAATTGTATGTGGAGCTTTCATTTTCAATCACATGGATGTTTGCCTGGCAAAGACGACTTTTAAGTGCAAAAGTTCCTCATTATTATTGGGGTTTTTTAGCTTTCCATTTTCATTTTGTGGACTACTTCTACTTGTCCTTTGTCCTGAACTTATGTCCTCAGATGTGGTTTGCTATTCTGATTATTCACCTTTTTGAATTGTAATGTTGGGCCAGGCCATGAGGTGGCACCATGGTATTAAAAAGCAAAAGGGGTGAGGCCTTGGAAAAAAGAATCATTGCATTCGATGTCTTCATAGTGTTGAGGAAATTATTTGGTGCTGGATACCAAAAGTAGCATGTGGTGTGAATATTTATGTGTGTTCATGTGAATAGATGATTGTTGGCTGAGTATGTTTATTTAAAGCTGCCTGATTTGAGACATTTGAGCGAATTGTGCTGTGAATACATTTCTACTTCATTACTTTAAGTGCCTCTTGACCTAGAGTGTTGGTAGCACTATAAATACTGTATAGTAGCAATGGGTAGGTGTCCTTTGCTGTTCTTTGCTGTTCCCTGGTGGTGTTTAAAATTGATAGGCAATGTTGTGGTTTCAGCACCATGGACAGGGACTGTGTGGGTGATGTACAGAAACATTGCATTCTTTGTAGGTTAGTGTTTTAAGTCCGTACTGTTGAAGTGAGCCCTGCTTCTGATATATTATGTAGAAGTTTTGGAGGTAATGGTGCATTAGATTTTTAGGTCATGACACAGCTTCTTTGCCTTTACAGTGTCATGAAATCTAGACACAATATAGCACATGCAGATGCACCCAAAAGCTGTAATATACATGCAAATAGCAATGGCTGGCAAGTTCAAATAATATGTTTTTGCTGCAGTCAGGTAAAAATTTCATGCCCTTTAATGGTTTTCATGGCTTCAAGCTAAAATACTGTCTACACGGATAAAAACGACTTACAGTATGTGTTTTTCTTTATGTATGTGTGTTTGCTCTGGAGCTGTGAAATCTCCTAGACGCCGAAGCAGACTGTACCATTTCACACTTCCTAATAGGGGAAGGTTGAAGACACTGACTGAAGTCCACCCCCCCCCCAACTCCAGTAAAGTGGTACATCCTTTGCTCTTTTTACAAAGGACAGTCACCGATGCTTCCGTGTCCTGTATCCCTTCCCACATACGGTTCCTCCTAACTCCTCCCTCACCCCGCTTTTTCTAATCCCCCCACCCCCACCCCTACCTCTTCCTCTGGTACGTGATGAGTGGGGAAGTCATGTAGTTATCAGAGGCTTCCCAGGTTCCCGTAGGATCTGCTGCTACCTCTGCAGCCTGAGCAGTAGCAGGGAGGGAGGGGCTCTCCCTAGCTTCTCTGCCTTTCTATTGGTCTCCTGTGTTACCTCCTGGTGGCGTGTATTGGCCCACCCTTCCTCTCTCTCTATTCCTGCCTCAGATGCAGTTACCCAGGCAGCAAAGAGGGAGGCTTTAGAGACGCTCACACTCTGCATGGGTGAAGAAAGCTGGTGGGTTAGAGGACTAGAGGATATCAGAGCTACCTCTATCCTCTTCCCACGTTCATCTACTTGTGGCAGTTTATCCTTTGGCGTAAAACAAAAGTCACCTGGTGAGGTGGGGGCTGGTTTTCTTGGATGATTGGCGTCCTTGCCAATGAGACAAGCATTCTGAGAGGACTTCCCAAAGTGATTTGAAAGCTAGTTTTCTTCGTGTGGGAGTGGTGAGAGGGCAGCCATGGCTCACGCTGCGGCTCACATTAAGAAGGCCAGGTCCGAGATGGATCAACCTCCGGACCTGAAGGCTCTGGAGAAGGCCAAAGAGAGAAGGAGGCGTTCCCGGGAACGGGCTGAACGCAAGCGCAAGGTACCGGGCAGACTCCCTGGAATCACCCACCTATTCATCCCTTCTCACTTTGTGTGACCAATCAGTGTTTTACTGGTTACTTCATCCCACTACTAGTCATCCCTCCACCTCATCATCATCAAAGTATCACCTTAACCAAAAGATCAAGCACTGCAGAAGAGTTTCTGGTGCAGAAGCAATGATCACAGACAATCTGTCTTACCATTTTCACCTCCACCGTCATTATCATGTAGTGGCACAGAGGGACTATTCTATGGAACCACTCTTGTTTAGATGAAATGAAGTTGAGTCTTGCACAAGACTGAAGATCTAAAGCATTAAATTGTATTCTGTGATCAGTGCCATCAGTCCATTGTCACCCGCTGAATCACAAGATACACAAGTCACACTAAGCTGTGATTCCAGAACATGGCCATGATGACTGCTTGATCCCTGCTGTTGTCAGTGCTTGTCTTCATAACATCTTACACACTGCCTACAGATCTGCTTCAATCCATCCTTCATTCCACTCCTCATTCTGTCATCATGTGCCTGCACAAGTATCATAAATGACCTCTGGACAAGTCCTCAAATAATCAATCAGTGCTGCTGTCTCCCAACTTCAAGCTTCTCTGGGTGGGCACCATCTTTGTACAGTATACTTCCTTCAAATACCTCTGCCTTTCCCTGTAGATGCACCTACGCAGAACAGTCTCTGGTGCATAGCTAGGCTGCGCAGTGTATATTCACTCTATTTGCTCACTAATAGACATATCCTCTCATGCAAACACAAACTCTCACTGCTGTGCATTTTTGGTGCTGCTGTATCTTTGTGGGAAGTGATTTTATAGTGAAGGCTTTACTCTAACAAGCTGTTTCAGGGAGTGTATCTGCTCACATGATTCTGTACAGGATTACTATTGATGCGTTTTTGGCAGCTCAGCGTGAACATGCACGCATACAGGCATTGGATACACAGAGGTTTTTTAATTGTTATGAAAGTTCCGTGAATTGCAAGATTTAGTTTGATGCCAATTGTAGGGAAGGAATGGGCATTCTTGTCATATTCTAACTTGAGATATTTTAAAGAGGAGGTGTTAAGTCAGATTACTGCATAGTACTGTTGCATGAGATGGAAATAGAGGATGGCATAAGGAATTTTAACATTTGCATGGAGTGAATGGGCTACCTGCTTAATTCTAACTTGTGATATTCATGTAAGGGATAATACCTGCCAAGTTGTACCTTCCATGATTATAATGGATGACGATGTGGCCAAGAACCACCCAACAAAAAGCAGAATACGGTTTGCCTCGATAACTAAGCTTTCCTGTTGCTGTCAATATCTACAGTTTTATACAGGGGTATTCATTTAGAACCAAAAACAAAAACACTTCTTAAGCATCTGCTTAAACTGTCCAGTTTCTAAATGCTAATCCACAGCCCACAACTTCCAACCTAGAGGTCTACACGGGTCTAAAATGATGAACCTCAACCCCAACCCAGAAACAAGCCTGAATCAATTCGAGAAATTTGTTTCAAGATGCAATTGAACCAGAGACTCAAAAAATAAGTAAATAAGTAATATAATTTGAAGGAATTTAAATAAATAAATAAATTATAACCCGACCTATGCGTGTCCAAAATATAACAAACCCAACGCTGTGCATGTCTGAAGTGAGACAGACCTGAAATGACAAAAACAAACTCAAACCTGAACCAAACCTGAATCAACTTGAGAAAGTTGTTTCAAGGTCCAACTGAGCCTAAACAATTGAAAAATAAATGAATAATTTATATAGTTTTTAAATATACTAAAATAGATCAATTATAACCCGACCTGTTTGTGTCCAAGATATAACAAACCCAACACAGGGCATGTCTGAGGCAAGACCCGTCCAGGTTTATTGATAGACCCGACAAAACTGGTAATTAAATTGCTGCTTAAAATGCTGTTCTACTGTTAAAAATGTTATATTATGTTGGATACAACATATTGCTCTTACCCATCTTATATAATATTATGTAATGTTTCAGATGTCTGTATTCATTTATTTTATTCTATTGTCACTTGTTTTGTTGTTGTTGATGTGAGTGGAACTTGCCTGCTCATGACCAGTGTATGATGGTTCTAAGCAGGTTAGATCATGCATATAAGTATGAAGGCTTACACTTAAATATGGACATGTTACACATGGTTAGCTTGGCTAGATTATCCACAAGTCAGTAGTTCATTTCACAGAAAGCATGAGCACCAAAGTATAATTCAGATCTTTAGGCGGCATGGCAAACAAGCGAGAGACACAAAACAGTGATAAACAGTGATAAATACAGTACTTACCTTCAAAACGGTCATAAAATCTGAATATGTGCCTAGGCCTTGATTACTTAAATTGCTTCAGTCTGTAAGGGTCCACCAACTCAGACCTGACAGACCACAATAAAACATGGACCCAAACTTGTACAGGAGGTGTTTCTGGTCTCAGGTCTTAGAGTCTGGGTAGAGCCATTAAGACCTCTATTCCAGCCGATCAAAATGTAGAATTTCTAGTGGTCATGATACAAAGAAAAAGAACAGACAAATTTGAAATGATATGTTAGCTTGATACAGTACATGCTGTTATTGTGTGAAAGGAAAATTGAGGATGACATGAGGAAGCATATTAACATTATCTAGTCTTAAATCTGTTATCAGTGTCTAAATGAAAAAGTGGATTTCTAACTGTTTCACTTTTCCTCCTACTGATGGGTAATGATTCTGATAAGGTCCATTACTTGCTGTCAAAATAACATCTTTCAAAACAGAAGCCAGTCATGACCTTTCTACACGTTTGGATGAAGGGTTGTTGTGTTGTTTTCCTCTTCACTGTACTGAACTGAACTGCACAGCAGATTATAACATGGGATTATTGGTGTGCCCTCTCTCTCTGCCTCTCAACACACATACATACACACACCCCTAAAAGTGATTAATAGATTCAATTTAGTGAATTGTCCACAAATTGCCAGAGGGCAGACATTTAGATCACAGCAACACACACACTGCTATCAAATCACAGTTTTATCACCAGCGACTGCGTCCTGCCTGAATCCATTAACCCCATGTAAATGGTACTTAGTGGCTATCACAGGCTTGGCATGGACAAAGCTTGGCTAAAGCGTGTTGTTATGAAATACTGAAACACATTGTGGATGTAATGTTGGATTTCCTCTCAAATACGTCAGCATAAATGCACAGTTGTGCTCACATCACAAATTATATAACAAAGCAGGGAAGATGCATTGTGGTTTATTAGTTTGAATGCAGCAAGGATCAATTGCATGCTGAGGGATGCTCTGCAGACTCCAGACCAGTCTTTAACTGCCTCATCTGCAATATGAAAACACTTTCACATCACTACTGTTGTACAGTGATGTAGGTTGGTAAGGTTTCAGTTTTTTTTTTTAGAACAGGCCTTTTAAGATATTTACATCTGCAACCTTATTTACTACAAGTTTTTAACCTCATCTGCAAACAGAATTAAGCCTTTGTTTGAAACAAGCTTATTTTAAACACAGTTATTAAAGTAATTCACATTTTCCATGGTTTCATAAGTATATTTCATCATATTTTAGTAGGGCTGTTTGATTATGGAAAAAATCATATTCACGATTATTTTGGTCAAATCACGATTATGCAAACGATCATGTGGTGCATGTTATGACTTATATTGTTTACACGGCGGCATGGCATTTCTGTCTCTACATGGTCGCGCGTTTACAATTCTCCTCTGCTCTCTGTATCGCGCATGGTGGAGTTCGGCCCTGATGCGCACACACACACACACACACACACACACACACACACACCAACCTCTCTCGCTGTCCCTCTGCCATTTTCTGCACGCTGTTTTTGAAATCTTCCACGATCACCTGCCCCACATTAATTAGTTCAACTACTTGACTGGCTTGTGGAGTGAATAGAGGAGTGGAGGGAAGGGGGCGGTATTGCGCATGTGCAGCTTCATCTTCATCTTCTTCTAACCGCTTCATCCTCTTGAGGGTCGCGGGGGGGGGCTGGAGCCTATCCCAGCTGACATCGGGCGAGAGGCGGGGTACACCCTGGACAGGTCGCCAGACTATCACAGGGCTGACACAGAGACAAACAACCATTCACACTCACATTCACACCTATGGACAATTTAGAGTTACCAATTAACCTAGCCCCCAGTCTGCATGTCTTTGGACTGTGGGAGGAAGCCGGAGTGCCCGGAGAGAACCCATGCTGACACGGGGAGAACATGCAAACTCCGCACAGAAGGGCTCCCACGCCCGGGATCGAACTGGCAACCCTCTTGCTGTGAGGCGAAAGTGCTAACCACCACACCACTGACGTGCAGCTTCTGTAGAAGATAAAATAACATCTTCAGGCGTCCGTGACCAAAAATTGTTTACCCTCGATTTCATTCATTTTGAAATTGTTTACGTAATCGCAATCACCAGACGATTAACTGCACGGCCTTATATTTTAGTGAGATTCCCACCTGTTTATTAGTGTTTTTATGTCTCTGCACAGGCAATATCCATGGCTGGAGGCATTATGTTTTTGGGTTGTCCGTTCATCCCATTCTTGTGTACACGATAGCTTAGTGTGTCATGATTGAATTTCTTCAAATTTGGCACACATTTCCACTTGGATTCAATGGTGAACTGGTTAGATTTTGGTAGGCATAGGACAAAAGTCAAGGTCTCTGTGATTTCATCTCTTCTCAGGATACCTCAAGCCTTGAGGGATTTTTCTTTCAAGTTTGGTACAAACATTCACTTGGACTCAACAATAAACTGATTAAAGCTCAAAGTCACTGTGACCTTGCATGCGTCTCATTCTTGTAAACACAATATCCCAAGAAAGCCTTGAGGGAATTTCCTCAAATTTGGCATAAACATCCACTTGGACTGAAGTGGATCAAGTAGTTGAATCTTGGCAGTCAAAGGTCAAGGTCCCTGTGACTTCAGAAAACATGACAAAACTATGACCAAACTTTACAGAAATGTTTAATAGGATAAAATGATGAAGTTATGGCATTTTATATCCAAAATGTCAAAGGTCACCTTCACTGTGACATCATAATGTTCTGCAAAAACACTTTTCTGGCCATTACTCTAAGTCATATCTCCAGACCAGAAGGGGAGATCGAAGAAGGGGAGTAACATTTGGTCTGTTATTGAATTGGTGACACTAATCTTGAAATTGTGCTGATTGTGTATATCTTCTGTGCTGCCAGGGAGAAGATGTGTTTGAAGCATCCATGTTTTCACAGACATGAATATTAACTATAAGTGCAACTTGACTGGTTTGCAGAGGCATACAATGACAAAGTTGTAATTCTAGTTTTGATAGCTGTTAACCAGCAATAAGTTTTAACACTTGCTGAGCAGATGTTGCTAACTAAAGTCTTTCAACAGCTCACAGGGCAAAGTTGTGGTCTTGATTTATTTTGAAACACTTCCTGAGTAAAATTTGATCATAAACCAATTAGAGGCAGAGTAGGGTGGGTATTCACAAGCACACAAGCAGGGTTGTCAGGTCTGCTTATCAGCCACAACTTTGGGCTTGTTTTTTTTTTCGTAAAGTCGCTAACAAATATTGGTAAAGTGTTTCTAAAGTGAAGTTGCTTATTTGGGCTTGCTCTCTAAACGTCTCCTTTCTCTATATATATCCGTCTAATAAGTTATGTAAACTCATGATAGTATGTCGGACTGCAGGATGTTTCCACAGCTCCACTCCCTCTGCCCCTCTCCTTCTCCACATACACACAGGTGATGGTCAGTCAATGAGACTTTTCACATTTAAATTGCGCGATTAATGAAAGTTCTTGAACTATTAGTGGGTGACAAGTGGGTGAAATATGGAAAGAATACAATAAAGATTTGTTGAAAGAGAGAGGATTAAAAGATTGGACTTCAAAAGGGGCACTGTTAGTATGTATTTTATATCTTCACTGACCAATGGATACTAGGTCAAAGAACCCCTGAGGATCATGTTCCACCAGGACAACTACAAGTTAGACTAATCTTAGTTGGCCGAAGGCCAAGTTAAATTTGGCAAAGCACCATGTAGGTAACAGCACACATGCTACCCTCTGCATGTAGCCAATGTTGATCCGAGCTAGTAATAAATGTGCATCAAGAAAGAACTCTGTGATCGGCCTCATCCTTGCATTCTTCCGATCATCACAGTGTGCAGATTCAGATTCTGCATCAACTATGTACTCTTCATTCAGATCTTGTCAATTTCAATCAATCAATTTTATTTATAAAGCCCAATATCACAAATCACAATTTGCCTCACAGAGCTTTACAGCATACGACATCCCTCTGTCCTTATGACCCTCGCAGCGGATAAGGAAAAACTCCCCAAAAAAACCCCTTTAACGGGGAAAAAAAACGGTAGAAACCTCAGGAAGAGCAACTGAGGAGGGATCCCTCTTCCAGGACGGACAGACGTGCAATAGATGTCGTACAGAACAGATCAGCATAATAAATTAACAGTAATCCGTATGACACAATGAGACAGAGAGAGAGAGAGAGACAGAGAGAGATGCAGGTAATGACAGTAGCTTACAACAACATTATTGAAAGTAATAATATTATAGTTATAGTTCTGGCTACTGTGGTACAATATGTTGAAAGTATGTATTAATATCTGGCAGTATACATGTGTGACAATAGTCATATGTGTATAATAACAGTAGAAGTATGACTAATGACTAATGATGGCAGCAGCAGCAGGAGGCATCTGGCAGGACCACGGCAGCAGCACAACCACACACGTCACGCTGTCCAGGCACCGTTGCGATATGAGTTAATCTGAGAGACAGTGGAGCACAAAGGCTCCGGAGAAGAAGCCAAGTTAGTGACATCCAGAATGGCCGAGTTAGCAAGATGCAGTAATAGAATACGAGAGAGAGAGAGAGAGAGAGAAGGAGAGAAGGTGCCCGGTGTATTATAGGGGGGTCCTCCGGCAGACTAGGCCTAAGTCAGCCTAACTAGGGGCTGGTACAGGGCAAGCCTGAGCCAGCCCTAACTATAAGCTTTATCAAAGAGGAAAGTCTTAAGTCTAGTCTTAAATGTGGAGACGGTGTCTGCCTCCTGGACCGTAACAGGAAGATGATTCCACAGGAGAGGAGCCTGATAGCTGAAGGCTCTGGCTCCTGATCTACTTTTGGAGACTTTAGGGACCACGAGTAACCCTGCGTTCTCAGAGCGCAGTGTTCTGGTGGGATAATATGACACTATGAGCTCTCTAAGATATGACGGAGCTTGACCATTTAGAGCTTTATAAGTTAACAGTAGGATTTTAAATTCAATTCTGGATTTTACAGGGAGCCAGTGTAGAGAAGCTAAAACAGGAGAAATATTATCACATTTCTTAGTTCCTGTTAGTACACATGCTTCTGCAATTAGCTGGAGAGTTTTTAAGGACTTAGGCTACTAGAGCTACCTGATAATAGAGAGTTACAGTAATCCAGCCTAGAGGTAACAAAAGCGTGGACCAATTTTTCTGCATCTTTTCGGGTCAGGATAGGCCTAATTTTCGCAATATTACGCAGATGAAAAAATGCAGTCCGTGAGGTTTGTTTTAAATGAGAATTAAAGGACAAATCTTGATCAAATATCACTCCGAGGTTTCTTACGGTAGTGCTAGAGGCCAGAGCAATGCCATCTAGAGAAAGTATGTCATCAGATAAAGAGTCTCTGAGTTGTTTGGGGCCAAGAACAATAACTTCAGTTTTGTCTGAATTTAACATCAGGAAATTAGTGCTCATCCAAGTTTTTATGTCTTTAAGGCAGTTATGGAGTTTAGTTAATTGATTACTTTCTTCTGGCTTCATCGATAAATACAACTGAGTATCATCCGCATAACAATGGAAATTCATAGAGTGATTTCTAATGATGTTACCTAAAGGAAGCATATATAGAGTAAATAGGATTGGTCTGAGCACAGAACCTTGCGGAACTCAAAAACAAACTTTGGTACGTGAGGATGATTCATTATGAACGTCAACAAACTGAAAACGATCAGATAAATAAGATTTAAACCAGCTCAGTGCAGAACCTTTTAGGCCAATTAAGTGATCCAGTCTCAGCAGTAGAATTTGATGGTCAATAGTGTCAAACGCTGCACTAAGATCTAATAAAACAAGTACAGAGACAAGTCCTTTGTCTGAAGCAATGAGAAGGTCATTTGTAATTTTGACTAGTGCTGTCTCAGTGCTATGATGCACTCTAAATCCTGACTGAAATTCCTCAAATAAATTATTATCATGGAGAAAATCACACAGCTGGTCTGCGACTACTTTCTCAAGGATCTTTGACATAAAGGGAAGATTAGATATTGGTCTGTAGTTGGCTAACACCTCTGGATCCAGGGTGGGCTTTTTTAGTAGAGGTTTAATTACAGCTATCTTAAAAGACTGTGGTACATAGCCTGTTAATAAGGATATATTGATCATATCTAATATATGAGTGTTAACTAAAGGAAAGACCTCCTTAAGTAGCCTAGTTGGGATGGGGTCTAAGAGACACGTTGATGATTTAGATGAAGAAATCACTGCAGTCAGTTCTTGAAGAGAAATTGGGGAGAAGCAATCTAAATATATATTAGGTCTTACAGCTGTGTTTGAGGTTAGATAGGTACTATCTGAGGACAGGAGGTCATGAATTTTGCCTCTAATAGTTAGAATTTTGTCGTTAAAAAAGCTCATAAAATCATTACTGCTAAGGGCTAAAGGAATACAAGGCTCAATAGAGTTTTGACTCTCAGTCAGCCTGGCTACAGTGCTGAAAAGAAACCTGGGGTTGTTCTTATTGTCTTCTATTAATGCTGAGTAATAGTTTGCTCTGGCATTGCGGAGGCCCCTCCTATAAGTTTTGAGACTGTCTGTCCAGATTAAACGAGATTCGTCCAGTTTGGTTAATCGCCAATTCCTTTCAAATTTTCGCGATATTTGTTCTTACGGGTTTGAGAGTTATACCAAGGAGCGAACTTTCTTTGCTTTTTTAACTTCTTTTTAAGAGGAGCTACAGAATCAAGTGTTGTTCGCAGCGAACCTACGGCGCTATCGACAAAATGATCAAAGTCGGTACGGGAAACCTCTGTTACTGAGGGACTTGGTATTGAATTTAACGACGGAGTAATCTTTTCCTTAAATTTTGCGACAGCACTATTTGATAAACATCTAGTATAGTAACTGTTGCTGAGTGGCGTGTAATCGAGTAAAAAGAAATCAGAAGTAATCAGATAATGATCCGATAGCGAGGGATTCTGTGGAAAGACTGTTAGGTTGTCAATTTCAATTCCATACGTGAGAACTAGATTGAGGGTATGGTTAAAACAATGAGTGGGTTCATGTACACCCTGACTGAAGCCAGTGGAGTCTAATAATGAGATAAACGCGGTAGCCAGGGAGTCATTATCAACGTCAACATGAATGTTAAAATCGCCTACAATAATAACTTTATCTGATTTAAGAACTAAACTGGATAAAAACTCTGAGAATTCAGATACAAGTTCAGAATACGGGCCAGGAGCACGGTACACTATAACAAATGAAAGTGGCTGCGAGGTTTTCCAGGTCGGATGTAAAAGACTAAGAACGAGGCTTTCAAATGAATTATAATCTAGTTTAGGTTTAGGGCTGATTAACAAACTAGAGTTAAAAATGGCTACAACTCCCCCTCCTCGGCCACTGTGTCGAGGAATGTGGGTATTGCTATGACTGGGAGGAGTGGATTCATTTAGACTAACATATTGATCTGGACACAGCCAGGTTTCAGTGAGACTGAGTAAATCAATATGATTATCTGATATTAATTTGTTTACTAACACTGCTTTAGACGATAGAGACCTGATATTTAACAGTCCGCATTTAATTCTCCTGTTTTGTCTTTCTGTCACAGAAGAGGTTTTAATTTTTATGAGGTTGTTATGCACAACTCTTTGTTTAATTTTAGATTTAAATAATTTAGGTGGTCGGGAGACAGACACCGTTTGTATAAAACTATGAAAACTATGGCTGGGTAACTGAACTAGAAGCTCAGAGAGGCGTATAGGACTGCGACTCTGAGTCCTGGTCTCAACTCTGGGTTGTCAGGGATTTAAATTACTAATAAATTTTGCCAGGTTCCTAGAAATGAGAGCAGCTCCATCCAAAGGATCGGATTGGATCGGTGCTGGTGAGTCCAGCGCTCTTTACCTGCCGACTGTTCTTATTTTAACTCCCTGCGGACGTCGGGTCGTGGAGGAGGGACGGCGGCGGTTTATAAAAACGTCTTTAAATGTAAGCAGTGCACCGTCTCATCCTCAATTTCCAGCTTTGAAGTGACTTTATTTGAGGTGGGTCACTCCGACCCGGTGCTGTGCGCTGTCATATACCGACCCCCCAAATACAATAAGGACTTTGTTAATGACTTTTCTGGTCTTCTGGCGGAAATCATGCCGAAGTATGACCGTGCCATTTTTCTTGGGGATTTTAATATTCATGTGTGTTGTCCTGATAAGCCGTTGGTGAATGACTTTTTAAACCTTATTGATTCTTTTAATCTGGTGCAGTGTGTGTCTGGTCCCACACATGGACACACATTAGATCTAGTCCTCTCTTATGGTTTATCTGTGTCTAACTTGGAGATCTGTGACGATGCGATTTCTGATCATATGCCTGTTTTGTTTGAAGTTGCTTTCTCCTGTGCCGATGTTAAATCTGGTGCCCCTGTTCAGCGCCGTCGGATTTTTAACTCTTTTACTGCCGGTCAGTTCTCCGTGGCTTTTAACCAGCTCTGTGTCCGCCCTGCCTCTGCTAACACAGAGGAGCTCAGCTCCTGGTTTAACTCCTCCTGCCGAAACATACTGGACTCTGTGGCTCCAATAAAAACTGTGTTGCCCAAGGCTAAAACTGAGCCATGGTTCAATAAGGAAACCCGTGCAGCTAGACGGGAGTGCCGCAAAGCAGAGCGGAAGTGGAAGAAGGACAAGCTGCAGGTTTCCCTCCAAATCCTAAAGGACTGTTGGCACTCCTACCAGAACACAAAACAAGACTTACATAAACTCCAGATCACTCAAAACAGAGCGGCACGCCTCGCACTCCGCTGTAATGGAAGGAGTAGTGTTGAATGGATGCATGGAGTACTGTCTTGGATGAAAGTGGATCAAAGACTAGCATGTAGGCTTGTGACATTTCTGTTTAATATTTATCATTCTGGTAAATACAAGAATTTGTTGTTTCAGCTACAACCTATAAATGCTAGACATGGCTATACCACTAGGCATGCTATGTGTGTTCACTTTACCGCTACCAAGATCTAATGCACTGAAGAGAACTGTAATGTATAGAGCAATAGCATATTGGAATAGGCTCCCGCCAAATATAATTAGGATAGACAATAAATTGAGATTTAAAAAGAAATTAAAAGAAGCCATTATTGGTAAAGAAATTGTGTTCAGTTAGCAAGTTGAAATTGCAGAACTGTAATGATGTTTTGGGTTCTTTGAATGAGGTATGTTGATTGTACATTAAGAGTTATTAGAAACACTGAGTTTTTCTGTTTGTTTTGTTTAAATTTGAGTATGCATTTGGTTTTTGTATTTTATTGTATTGTTTCATTGTATTAAGTTTTTATTTTGATTGTACTGTATATATGAGTGTCTGGACCCCAGGAAGAATAGTCTTCACTTTGGGAAGACTAATGGGGATCCATAATAAAAACATAAAAACATAAAACATAAAAACACTGTTAAAGAGACCAAAAGGAAATACCTGTCAAACCTCATTGAGTTAAATCGTCATAACCCGCGTGTGTTATATAAAACCATTGACACTGTTCTTAATGCCCCACAGCCTATCAGCTTGGAGGCATCTCCTGACATGTGCAATAGCACATGCATTTTTTTATTGATAAGGTTGCTACTGCAAGGGCTCTCATCTCAGCCCCTGCATCTGACCCCTCTGTCCCTGTTCCTTGTTCTGCAGCTCTTGATAAGTTTGAACCTGTGTCCCTATCATTTTTAGAAGAGCTGATTGGCCATATTAAGCCATCAGGTTCTCCCTGTGACGTTGTCCCTCCTGGTTTCTTCAAAGCAGTTTTCCCTAGTATAGGGCAGTCGGTTCTGGCCATCATCAACAGCAGTCTGTCCTCTGGTGTTGTTCCCCCGAGTTTGAAACATGCAGTGGTCCAGCCCCTACTTAAGAAACCTGGCCTTGATGGCAGTGTGCTGGCCAATTTTAGGCCCATCTCTAAGCTGCCTTTTATCTCCAAAATCTTAGAAAAAGTTGTTCATGCTCAGCTAAAATCGTTTTTAGATGAGCATAATGTCCTGGAGATCTTTCAATCAGGCTTTAAAACTCTGCATAGCACCGAGTCGGCTTTAGTAAGAGTTTTTAATGACATCCTCCTGGCAAATGACTCTGGTGACCATGTAATTCTTGTTTTGTTGGACCTAACAGCGGCTTTTGACACCGTGGACCACAATACCCTAGTGGCTCGGTGGCCACCTAGTGGGCATCTGTGGTACCGCACTGGAGTGGTTCAAATCTTATCTGGCTGACAGAAGCATGAGTGTAAGCCTTGGAAACTCAGAATCCAGCTCTGCTCCACTGCCGTATGGGGTTCCACAGGGGTCGATTTTAGGGCCCCTGCTTTTTTCTTTGTATTTACTGCCCCTGGGATCCATCCTGAGAAAGCATGGCATCTCTTTCCACTTTTATGCTGACGATAGTCAGATATATGTGCCGCTAAAAAAGAAAAATGCCTTCTCACTCACACCACTTCTGGCATGTCTTGAAGACATCAAAGAATGGATGGCCTTGAACTTTTTAAATTTTAATGAGAAAAAAACAGAAGTGATGGTGCTTGGTCCCAGTGGCCTTTGAAAATCTCCCCCTGTTGACTTGGGCCCTTTGGCAGATTTTTTAAAGACAACAGTCTCAAACTTGGGTTTTAAGATGGACAGTGATTTTAAATTGGATCGGCAAATCAGCTCTGTAGTGAAGTCCAGCTTTTTCCAAATTAGACAGCTGGCTAAGGTGAAACCTTTCCTTGCACAACAGCACTTTGAAACAGTAATCCATGCCTTTATTACATCTTGGCTGGATTACTGTAATGCACTTTATTTTGGAGTCAGCCAGTCCTCCCTTGCACGTCTCCAGTTGGTGCAAAACGCAGCTGCACGCCTGTTAACTGGAGTACGTAAGAGGGAGCACATAATTCCCATCCTGGCCTCCCTCCACTGGCTACCTGTGCACTTTAGAGTCCATTTTAAGATTCTTTTATTAGTTTTTAAATCATTAAATGGTCTGGCCCCACCTTACCTCTCTGAGCTTCTTCACCCCTACGCTCCTGCTCGATGCCTCAGGTCAGCTGATCTGCTGCTTCTGGAGGTGCAGAGGTCCAAACGGAAGCTCAGAGGGGACAGAGCTTTTTCCGTAGCCACTCCTAAATTGTGGAACGAGCTACCCCTCCACATTAGACAAGCCTCCTCACTGTTCATTTTTAAAACTTGTCTAAAAACCCATTTTTATTCCTTGGCTTTCAACTCCACATGAGACTCTGCTTCTGTTTTAGTGTTTTATGGTTTGTTTTATTTATTGTTTTATTGTTTTTAAATTGTTTTAAAAATTATTTTATTATTAACGAAACCCACATCGTTTGCTGGACACCTGGACAGCCAGCGATTAAATGATGACATGCGGCTAAACATGTCATCACTGGTCAGATTTGGGAGGGGTCCAGAGAAAACTACGGAGTCCGACATCGTTTTGGCATATTCACACACCGAGGCAATATTAATTTTAGTGACCTCCGATTGGCGTAACCGGGTGTCATTGACGCCGACATGAATAACAATCTTACTGAATCTACGTTTAGCTTTAGTCAGCAGTTTTAAATTAGATTCAATGTGGCCCGCTCTGGCCCCAGGGATACATTTGACTATGGCCGCTGGTGTTGCTAACTTCACGTTTCTCAGAATAGAGCTGCCAATAACCAGAGTTTTATCCTCAGTGGGTGTGTCGCTGAGTGAGGAAAAGCGGTTGGAAACGTGAACAGGCTGGTGGTGAGCCGTGGGCTTCGGCTTGGAGCTGTGCCTCTGGCGAACCGTAACCCAACCTCCCGGCTGAACGGGAGTTACCGAAGGACAGTTAGCAGAGGCTAAGGCTATGCTATGTGGCTCTGCACCGGCTACAGGGGGCTGGCTAACTACCGCAGCTACTGAATGGTTTTCCGTGGTGCGGAGCCGCGCTTCTAATTCACTAAGCCTCACCTCCAATGCAGCAAATAAGCTACACTTATTACAATTACCACTGTCGCTAAAGGAGGCAGAGGCATAACTGAACATTTGACACACCGAGCAAGAAAGAGCAGAGGGAGAAGCCATCGCTAGCTGTAAAGCTAATGTAGCTACCAAGGCTAGTAATGTGCAAACAACAGCTAAGAGGTTAGCGAGAAAGTCGTAGAAAGGAGGAGAGCTATAAGTGCTTAAACAGAACCAGTGTGGGTTAAGACTGGAAGTAGACGTTAAAGCAACTGAAGTGAGAAAACAGGCTACTAGAATTCACCAGAGCAGTACAGAGACGCTGTCACAGAAACACCGGAAATGACACAACTCGCTTACCGCAATACGTCAGCACGTCCACGAGGTATGTCCAGCATACCAGCACTGTCAGTGCAAGTAAAAGGGCTCGTTGTCCGACACAAGCAAGCAATTTGACATATTTGAGCATGAGTAACTCTATAGTTACTTTTCTAGGTAATTAGTTACTTTTATAGTGCAGTAACTCAGTTACTAATTCAGCTACTTTTTGGGGAAAGTAACGAGTAACTATAACTAATTACTTTTTTAAAGTAACGTTCCCAACACTGGCTTTAGGATATGGGGTAACATTCTTCAGGCTTCTGGGGAAGACCCTTTGAGTCCATACTGAAATAGATGGTTCCTGGATTTACTCACATAATAATCTATATCTAATTCTATATAATCTAGCCTTTTACAAGAAAGAAATCTACTCTGTTAGAACAAGGAAACACGACAGGGGAGTGCACTTTAAAACACAGTTTAAAAAAGAACATTATGGAAATAAATGGACATAAATCAATAAAACCTTTCAGTTTAATATATATGTCACTACCCATCTCATTTTGCATTTTACCACTTTATTTTTTAAAGTCTAGGCTATTGAATGGTTTCTATATCATCACACTATCATATATATATATATACATATATATATAAGCAGGGGATTTTAATACAAAGTGGTAACCACTGTATGTGAATGCATTAACAACATGAACAACTGTGAAACAACATAACCCTCATCCATTTAAAATGAACATTAGCTCTTCTGAGCTCATTTTGGTCAAAGTAACACAAAAGTAGTGCAATAAATAACTTATTACTCTACATAGAGAGTAATATTGTGAAGTAACTTATTACTTTCAAATGAATGCAACTAGGAATATATACTGTCTTACATTTTGAGAGTAACTTGCCCGGCACTTCTTGCCATACACGAAGTCAATGAAGAAAAAGATTAGTTGAGCAGCTTCATGTCTATGGAAGTGAATCGTGACTAATATTTAAATTAAAATGTATTTGCAGAAATGCTTTTTCATTTTAAGATTGTGGCTGCATTATTTGACTCATAAATAAAATTAATCATCAATCATCCTATTTGCATTTTAATTTTCTTCTTCAAGACTGCTCATTCTTTTACTTAATTAAAATGAAAAAGAAAAAGTCATTTGAGATTTAATTTTCAAAATATGCCCCAGCAAATAGATACCAAAATTCAATTTGAAATGTAAAATTTGAAAATTAAAATGCATTTGCAGAAATGCTTTTTCATTTTAAGAATGTGGCTGCATTATTTCACTCATAAATAAAATTAATAATCAATCATCCTATTGCATTTGCATTTTCTTCTTCAAGACTGCACATTTTATGCCATAATCAAAAAGAAAACAAAGAAGACATTGCTATTTCATTTTCGTGGTCTGCCCTGCAAAATAGTGACCATAATTCGAACATGATTTGGCAATCTGAGCGGTGCAGGAGAGTGACGTCAGGAGCCGCTCTTCTTCAGCTGACCATGGTGCTACCCATCTAATACGGTAGGGGGCGGTGTGCACATTTGATATATGGATGCATCACAGATCATGGTGCTCCCTGAGACTGTGCTTTCTAAACATCGGAATTTCCCAGAACTGAATAAATACCACACGTGCAACACAAAACTGCTTTGCTAGCTCAATCATGTTGTAACTAAGATATCTGCTGGATAAAATGTAATTTTTGTCATGTGTTATTTATGAGTGAAATAATGCAGCCACATTCTTAAAATGAAAAAGCATTTCTGCAAATGCATTTTAATTTTCAAATTTTACATTTCAAATTGAATTTTGGTATCTATTTGCTGGGGCATATTTTGAAAATTAAATCTCAAATGACTTTTTCTTTTTCATTTTAATTAAGTAAAAGAATGAGCAGTCTTGAAGAAGAAAATTAAAATGCAAATAGGATGATTGATGATTAATTTTATTTATGAGTCAAATAATGCAGCCACAATCTTAAAATGAAAAAGCATTTCTGCAAATACATTTGAATTTAAATATTAGTCACGATTCACTTCCATATACATGTCTCTATCTGTGTGTTTTGGCTGGAAGGGCAGCTTCAGCCTCAAACAGCTGATGCTCCATACTGCAGATCACACTAAAATAATTTACACACTGACATATGGAGGATACAGCCACTAGTTTACCCAGCTTTTTACAATAGTGGACCCTTTAATCTGCTGTGTATCTCTGACGTTATGATCTGTGCAGTCATTATTATTTCATCTGCTGTCCAAAGCATCCGTCTCTCCTTTTATTATTATTCATCTCACACTTCTTCTAATTATCTGACAGATCCAAGGTAGGACTCTTTATGCATTTCAGTGAAATCTTAAAACACTGATCATATGAGCTACTTTATTCTGTGCCTCTCTCACTCCACTTTCTCTTCTCTGCACTTGCTCAAACACTGCAGTGCAATCCTGACTAGTGCATCTCCTCTCTCTGCAGGTATAAAGTATATATATGTACAAACACTACTAGGAGGCAACCCTTCACCTTCTTTGATTCTCCAGGATTATCTCTTCCTCTCGATCATGTTCCCTGTCACACTTCCTTCTTTAGTCTTCTTTCACCCTATTCCCCCTTGTGTCTCTCTCTTTCTCTCTCCCTCTCTCTTCTATCTACACCTGCAATAGAGCAGGATGTGAAATGCGCATTCACCTTTTTTTGTCCTGCGGTCGACCACTGGAAATTATCCCAGTGTCTCTGTCTCTTTCCTTACATCTATGCAAGGCAGACAAAGTAGACACGGTCATTTTCGCCTATCTATGATTTTGTCTTCATACTGCTGATGGATACAAAAAAAAAAAAAACCCTGCAAAACTGCAATGATTCATTTTATTTTGATAACTGAATTCTCATTTTAAGGTCTAGTGTGTAGGATGTAAGGGCATCAATTGGCAGAAATGGAATATAATATTCATAAGTGTGTTTTCATTAATTTATAATCACCCGAACTTAAGAATTCTTGTATTTTGTCACCTTGGAATGAGCCATTTATATCTACATACAGAGTAGGTCCTCGTCCATGGAGCCTGCCACGTTGTTTCTACAGTAGCCCAGAATGGAAAACCAAAACACTGGCTCGAGATTGGGCCATTCTTATTTTAACATTGGCCACCGTAGTTCTCCTACATGTTTGGCACGTGGGAGATGTTTCAGTGCTAGATGCCACTAAAATCTTAAACAGTTGACCTTAAAATGGCTGTAAAACTGTAACTAGTCTGGTACAGTGTTAATTTTGACAGTGATTTTAGCTTTAGTCTCAGTCTTGAGACAGCAATACAAATGCATTTTAGTCACATTTTAGTCATTTTTATCCTTTATAGTTTTAGTCTAGTTTTAGTTGGTGAAAATTCCATACATTTTAGTCAGTAACAATTCAGAACATTTTAGTCAACCAAAATTAAAAAAAGTTTTAGTTGATGGAAATTCAAAACATTTTAATCAACGAAAAATCTAAACATTTTTGTCAAGATCTATTTTTAGTCCATCTTCGTTTCATCTCACCATGGAAAAAGGCAACTGACGAAAAATTTTCATCATAGTTTTTGTCAAAAAAAATTACCACTGCAATGCACCCAGTCCAGTGTTGGGATAATGGGATATATACTGTATATAGTGTGACGGTTGGTATGGTAGACTGGGGACAAGTGCAAATCTTTCCAAATGTCGAGCAGATCCTGATAGAGAAATGGGTCATTTCATGGGGATTGTGATGTTAAAAAAAATGTATCCAATGATATACAGATGTCTCTTTTACCATGTAAATCAAGGGGGAAGTTTTTTTGGGCTGCGTGCCATCACATGATGGAAGTAATTCCACTTTTTTGGCTGCTATGCAAATTGGCCTCAAAGCCTGCCGCACTTTTTGGGGGCCTTGTGGTGATGGATATTGTGATGACATGTCAACTCCTTGCTCACTCTCCCTCATCATTTCCTGTCGGTTTCACTGCAGTAACTTATAACTTGTAACCATCTAATAAAGGCAAAAGAACTTCTGTCCGTGAATGATTATTAGATCTAGCACAATATGTAATTTATCAAAAAACTGGCGAAAATGTATTTTGTGTATGTGCAAGACAATGACAGGTTTGTTCCCCTGTCTTCAGTGAAACATTCTGCTGCATATTTGTGTTTGAAGAGAAAGAGTCAGTGTGGTGATCATCATCAGTATGACTGCAGAGACATGGAACTTCTCAGAGGCAGTTGCCTTGACTACAGTGCCAGCTGTTCAGCTGAAAACTTATCTCACAAACTTGTTTGGCTCTCAAATTTCATACTTAATTACTTGATCAACTCACCCAGGAGTTGTTATGAAGCTTCCTCCAAAGCCTAATTGAAATGAATTAAACAATTACATAATTCCCCCTTAATCTTCCCCTGCCTAGTCCTTGTGTTTCCTGGCTCTATCTCTTCATTTTTGTCTCTATCTCTATCTCTAAAATATCACAGGAGATTGATGGTGTAACACTAATCCACTGTAGGGCCCCAGCGCAGCAGTAATTCATTTGCCATTTTTGCCATGCTTGTTTTTGTGGCCATTTGTGTTTGACACAGTGCATTTCAGTCTTAACCTTTCTCAAATTTCTGAGTAAATGGACCTCAACTGGAACATTATTTAGTGCTTTTCTGTTATTAGGCTTAATATACAGTTTGCAGAGTTAATGCAAATTGAAATACAAGAGTGATTCTTTTTTTTTTTTAAGATATTTTTTGCCTTTAATGGACAGGACAGTTGAGTGTGAAGGGGGAGAGAGAGAGGGGGGATGACATGCAGCAAAGGGCCACAGGCTGGACTCGAACCCGGGCCGCTGCGGCAACAGCCTTGTATACGGGGTGCCTGCTCTATCCACTAAGCCACCGACGCCCCACAAGAGTGATTCTTAATGGGTTTGGACACTATATTTATTTCAAATAATTTAAAAGCTGTAGGAAAAGCATGAAATGGACAAATAATTCCGTAAAATTGCCTAACCAGGTGCATCATCAGACTGTATGTGTGACTCTGACTCTGTGTAGGTGTGACTCACAGGAACACCTGTGATTGTCCAAGTGGGTACGCTGTCTCTACACACCTTTCCAGCTCTTTATATTATGTGGGAAGTACTTACTCAAAGGGAAAATATGTGTGAAATGTGATTGACTGAAGTGTTTCATGCAAAAAATGCACTCTTTGTATTACTGTGCTTCCCATAGCCTGGAGTGCTGGACTGACATATGTCTCTGTGAACAGTTCCTCCAAAGCAATATAAATAAAGCAGAAATAGACACATTTTTGTTAATGTGGCCAATTAATGTACATCCTACTGAAGTTTTATGGGTCAGTGACCACTGTTTGGTCTTTTGACCTACAGTTTTTTAGGCTGCAGCATCTGGAGAAAATACTAGGCTAAAACTACTGTAAGGCTGACTTTTTGGAAGACTTTCTGAATGCTTGATTCAGACCTTTGAATCACCACCCACTTTGCTCAGTGTTTGAAATAAGTCTTGTGATGTGCTTACTGACAGCTGTTTGGGCCCCAGTTCTGAGGTCGGGGAGTCAGCACTTTGGCCACAAAGCCTAGCAGAAAATCACAGTATGGCACGATGCAATGTATCCTCATACAACATTTCAAATGATAAACCTACAAATTACCATGCTGTAGGAGTATCATCTGAGTAAAATGTGGTAATATCTGTATCTGTAATGAAAGAAAATCCACATTTAGGTATCTGTACTTAATCTCTGAACTCTTGTGATCAAAATGATCTGAAGTTCGCCTTGAGATTGTTCTGTAAATAGTCTTATATTGATAATAAATGTGGCAACCTCTGGTTAGCTCCACCCACCAATTTAAATCCCACTCATTCCGAATACAGATACAGATATAGATACAAATAATGGTATATATGCTCATCCCTACGAATTAGTGCCCCAAAAATGACGTTACACAATGTATCCTTATACGGCAGTTCGTATGATATCCTACAAAAATGCACACACTACAGTCCATATGATATCCTATGAATTAGTGCCCCAAAGATGATGTTGCGTCCTTAACAGAACATTACATAATAAATGTAGAGTTAGTTTGGCAAGTCAAGTTACTATGGTTAGGTTAAGGCAACCTAGTCTCACTCTGAAGTCTTCAAATATCAGCGCTTGATCAGTGACTTCCAGCATCAGACACTGACGATAAAAGCCATCCTTTCACGTCGGCATGATACGCGGGTGCTTGCCATTATTGGTTAACCACACCCTGCGGAATCAGGGAGAAACGCGGAGGGACAATAACATAACTTAAAGGGGGGAAAATCCAAGCAGGGTGGGCAGGAGTGGTGGTGGATGTTTCCAACAACTACTGACTTTCAATCAGGAGGCTGGTGTTTGCTTGCCGTAAGATTGTAAAGCCAAACCCTGGTCTTTTTTCCTATGCTCAACCTAGTGCTTTTGTTGGCAAATCGTAACCATGTCCTTTTGTTGTTGAAGGAAAAAAATGTCAATTTGCGGTGTTGTACCAACCTAGTGTGTTTATTTTGAAAAAGACTGTATGCAAACTGTACATTTCCTGTGAAAGCGGAAGTGTATTTTGAAATCAGACAATACATGTAACAGGCAGGAGGATGTCAACAACCAACGCACCCAGGGTACCTTTCACGTCATAAATTGATGTGGAAGGTTAATGACCAAACATCAATATTTGACGAGTTTGGAGTGGAATGTTGGAATGTGTTGGATTAGGAAAAGAAACATGGTGAGAATGTACCTTAAAATGACCCAAAGTTCACACGTTTCTGAACACCTGTCTCCTGGGAAAATTCCCAGGGAAAAGTCCTGTGTTTTGTGACACGTCCTCCATCCCAACCTACCTCGTTATGTATCACTACTGCTTCTTCTTCACTCCCAACAGCACATTGGTTACATGATTGCAGCCTTCCACAATATATGGGTTATGCACGAATAACTGTCTCATTGTTACATGGGATATGTACAAATTTTGTTGCATTACTTTTTGTAAGGAAATGTACAAATAGTGCATGAGATCAGCCTACATTACGTACGCAACATTATGTACCTTTAGTAAAGTTACTGAGGTTAGATCTAGGCAAGTGAAGTTACTGTGGGTAGGGTGAGGGTTAGCTGTCTCCTGAGGCTTGCCTCCTCAGCAGACTGCTTCCTTCTTCACTCCCATCAGGACATTGGTCGCATGATTTAAGTCTTTAGAAACACATGGGCTATACATAAACTTCCTGCTTATGATTACATGGCATATGTAGGAATGTTGGTGCATTACTTTTTGTAGGAAAACACATGAACAGTGTGTGACAAAAGCCCGCACACTGCTATAGCTCATGCAGTAGTGTATATATACGTACATACATACATACATATATACATACATACATACATATATATATATATATATATATATATATGTTATATTTAACCAGGTAAAAGCCTAATTGAGATTAAAAATCTGTTTGTCAAGAGTGACCTAGCCAACAGGGCAGCATAAAACATTGTTACAAGTAACAACAAGGCAAACAGAAATATACAACTGCCATACACAACAAATGATTAAAAACAACGAAATGCAATTAACATGAAATACAAAGTCAGGACAAAAACAAATATGATGTAAGTACAATTTCTAAAATGATTTAGGAATAGTCACATTGACTTAAAGAGCGAATTTCTCGATCCTTTAAAATCGACTAAAATTCCCCCACAGTGATCAGTTTGACCAGTTTCAGATCCTTCTGAAGATTATTCCAAGATGAAGGAGCAGCATATTTAAAAGCTTTTTTGCAGAGTTCTGTTCTCACACTCGGAACCAGCATTTGAAGAATATTATGAGAGCGAAGGCCATATTGATTTTGGTTTCTGCACATGTATGTAGACAGATAAGAAGGAACCAGGCCAAGAATAGATTTATATATAAAAAACAACCGATGCGAGAGCCTGCAGACATACAAAGACGGCCATTTGGCAGTGGCATACAGAGTACAATGGTGTATGTGATTTCTGCAACCAGTAAAAAAGCGCAAAGCACAATGGTACACAGTGTCTAACTTCTTTTGAAAATGGTCAGGGGTATTCGTGAAAATCAAATCACCATAATCCAGCAGAGATAAAAAGTTGCAGATATCAAGTGTCTTTTTCCTGAAAGGCGAACTTAGATTCATTTCGAAAAAGAAGCCCAATTTAACCTTCAGCTTGGAGACAAGGTTTTTGATATGTGATTTAAAAGACAAGTTCTGATCAATGATGATAGATAAATACTTGTACATTGTAAAGATTTCAATTTCAATCCCTTGGGTCGTTAAGATCCTTGGAAGATCAGATGTTAAGTCTTTGCCACTTGAAAATAGCATGAATTTGGATTTTTCTGCATTTAACACCAGCTTTAGTTGAATTAAGTGGGTCTGAACAACATCAAAGGCAGACTGCAGGTATTCCAGAGCCAGACGAACAATAGATGATGGTATCATCTGTGTAAAAATGATAAGAGGCATTTGATAAATTGTCACAGAGATTATTTATATATAGAGAAAACAACAATGGCCCTAGTACAGAACTGAGGAACACCTTTTGACACTGAGAGGAAGGCAGAGAAAGACCCAGCAAACTGAACGCGCTGTGTTCTACCTGACAAATAATTAGCAAACCAGAGAACAGCATGCTGAGGGCAATTTTACAGAGTCTATCTGCCAGGGTAACATGGTCTACTGTGTCAAAGGCCTTTGACAAATCGATGATCAGAGCTGCACAATATTTTTTGCAGTCCAGTGCCTCGATGATGTCATTGACCACCTTAACAGCAGCTGTTGTTGTGCTGTCTTCTTTTCTAAAACCGAACTGATGTGGTGATAAAATGCAATGTGTTTCTAAAAGCTCTTTAAGTTGTTCGCTAACAAACTTTCCAAGGACTTTAGCCAGGACACATAATTTACGGATTGGCCTGTAGTTATTAACAACTGAGGGGTCTCCTCCTTTCAGCAACGGGAGCACATAGGCAGATTCCAAATGTTAGGAATGACATTATTAGAAAGTGAAAGATTAAAATTTTTTGTTAGAGGTTCTGCTATAAAATCTGCTGCAAGCTTGAGAAAGTGGGGATCCAGCAAGTCAAGATCAACTGATTTGCTGGGATCCAGGTGCTTTAAAGCTCTGTTAACACCAATCACATCAAGGGGAGAGAGATTGAATGATTGCATTTTTGAGTTGATTTGGGGTAGAATAGGGTGAGTCCTCTCTTCATTAGGTAGATTTTGTCTTAAGATTCAAATAAGGAACCTGATGAGACAAAATGTTCATTGGAACAATTTAGAGTGGCTGATTGATCTGTTAAAGGGCTTGAATCTTTCAAAATGCAGGCTGGCAATTCATTTGTGGTTACATTTCCATACAAGGATTTTATTACTTTCCAAAATTTCTTGGGGTCATTAAGGTTGCTAGCAGTTTTATATAATAAGTTTATATATAATGTTAAGACCATTCCATCTGGGTTGGTTTAGATGCTGCTCTGACCCCACCCCACCCCCCCACCCCCCTCCGCAGCATTATATTATTTAGCTGTCCTGCTGGCAAAGCCACTCTCCTGTCTGTTTTTACATCTAATCTCAGGCCACAGCTGGGTGCTAAGCTGATGCAATTTAGGGGGAAATGTTTGTGGTGAAGATGTTAATCACTGCCTCCCCCTTGTCCCACCTACTCTCCATCTATCTATGGATCCTGCTTTTGATCCACTGGAGATTTAGACTGAATGTTTGTACACTCTGTGTGTTACAGTAATCTGGCAATTCTGGCAACTAATAATTGTTTCATTTATTCTTTTTTAGCAGTCTTTCTTTTTTTTTTTTCTTTTTTTTTTTTTTTTTGGTGCAATTCCAAACACCCGGCTGCTCATATTCTAAATTAGAAAATGTCCTCTTTACTCACTGTGGCTCCATGATGCCCCCAACTCAAAATCTTCACTTAAGCCACCCACTCCATTGATGGTACATGGATGTTGAGTATGCACCACAGTTTGATGCTGAACTGGGATTGGTAAAATCCTGGATTAGAGCATTTATAATCTGGTTGCTGTGGCACTATGGGACACTGCAGCTCAGGAGAGATACCAATCCTATCGTCATAGCAACCAAAAGAGGGAGACTCAACGGGGTCTGCCCTGGAAGTGGTTAATAGTAGTGTATTACTGCAGTATTGTGGCTTAGTCCTGTGTGCCTTTCTTCAGTGGAGCTTGTGGTTGTTGGCGATGGAGGTCTACATAAAATATCGACATATTCAGTCTGAAAGTTTAAATCTGTCAATCTGAAGACTTCCTGATGTGAAATAGAAGCACATCAGACCAGTGGCTGTGTCACTCACTGTCACCACAGTGATGTGTTCCAAAGTTGGAAGTGCAGTGCAATATAGCCGATAATGGTGTGGCTTAGTTATGCAAGGGGAAAGATCACCCAAAGGAGCTTAGTCTGAGTGCTATCAGCCTCAACATCTTTTCACAGAAGTCAAGATTTAGCCACTTTAGGTCTTAATGGACTACATTCACTGTTTTTTTTTAAAATTTGGCCCCTGAGATCTGGCGTCAAATCCACCATTGGTGAAAGACTAGTGCCATGGATAGCTTTGCCTTGTATGGAAAAACATATTTTGTCACCTAGCTCCAGTGGTGTCCTGATTGACAGCAGATAGTTTACATTTTATTTATCAGGTTTTGAAATACCGCCCCAGTACAATGAAGGTGAATTGAATGGGCAGATAAGGAGCCTCTAAGCATAGTTGCATGAGAAAGTTTATAGTACTCACAAGAATGTTTCTAGAGTTGTCTTTCTTCATCTTACTTATTTGGTATGTATTTTAGCTATCTATGATACAGTGATGTTATTTGTTTATAGTTGTAAAGAAAGAAAGAAAGAAAGAAAGAAAAAGAGAAAAATTGTGGGTCTTGTTCAAACTGCCTGCCCATATCATGTTTTGACATTTAAAGATTGATTTTACAATGTGTGGACAGCAAAATCCCCATGAAATGTTAATTTTTATGCTTCCGGACCGGCGATAGCTGTGGCAGGGGACATTATGATTTTGGGTTGTCTGGCTGTCCAGCTGTACGTCAGCATGTACGTATGTACATACATCCCATCCTCATGAACAGGATATGTCCAAAAATGAATTTCCCCAAATGTGGCACAAATGTCCACTTGGACTCAACAATGAACTGAGTTTTTGGTGGTCACAGGTCAAAAGTCAAGGTCACTATGACCTTGCATCTATCTCATTCTCATGAACATGATATCTAATGAACAGCCTGAGGGAATTTCTTCAAATTTGGCACAAGCATTCACTTCGACCCTAAGATAAACTGATTAGATTATGGTGGTCATAGGTCAAAGGTCAAGGTCAGTGTGACCTCACAAAATATGTTTTTTTGGCCTTAACTCAAGAATTCATATGATGATTATGACATAACCTCACACAAATGTCTAATAGGATAAAATAGTGAGGTGATGACATTTTATATGCAAAGGTCAAAGGTCAACTTCGCTGTGCTATCATAATGTCTTGCATAAAACCATTTTTCTGGCCATTATTCAGTGTCATATCTCAGGAACAGAAGAGGAGACATTTGGTCAGATACTGAATTGGTGACACTAATTTTAGGTGTCCACCTTGAAACTGCAAATTGTATAGATCTTCTGTAATTTCTGTAATTTTCTGTAATTTGATAATTTGAATTCAATGTCAAGCACAGCATCTGAACTCCAGGCAGAGTGAGGCAGGGCCAAGAGGTGTGATATTTGTGTTGCTACCTGAAAAATGCAAGTGCGTTTTAGTGTTCACATTCCCATCATACCTCTGCTATCCTCTCTTCTGCACACTCATCAGGCTCCTCCTTCCCTCTCTCTTTCTGTCTCCTGTCTTTTCCTTGTCCAATCACAGTTGTTCTTCTTCTCATCTCTCATTCAGCTCTGTGGGTGTTTGGTCTGCTATTTTAAGCAGGTTCATCATCCCTCCACAAAATGGTTTGTTCTCTGTATGTGTTGTTGAAATGCTATGCTAAGGTTGCAAGGCTTGGAGAAATGTTATAGTCACAGCAACTGAATTAAACAGAGCTGATAGAGGCTCACTGAGATTAATTTGCCCTACTGGATCCAGTCCAGGCTCCCTACAAGTGTGTGTGTGTTTGTCCTTCAGGGTATCTGAGAGTCTCTTAAAGAGGGACAGTTAGGAGCAATACACTTAAGCATTTTTTAAAACGTCAACTTAATCAACACTTGCTTTTGCATTCTAATATTCAAATCATTCTTCAGTGGAAAATATTCTTATCACATCATGAGAAGTATTTGATTATTTGATTTCATTCTCATGTTTATAATGCATATAAATTAGTTTGAAATAACATTTTCTTAATTAAGTGGAAGCATCATCCTTATTACAGTTCTTTATTTTCAGTAAAATGCCATTTAAATGTGCACTTCAGCAGTTTAGTACTGCACTAACATAAAGTATCTGGACTTAAAAGGGATAGATTAAAAAAAGAAGGGTCAACATGGAAACATTGGAGGCTGAGATATACTTTTAGGTATAGTATGCTCCACACTTCCCACAATGCAACCTGACAGCGTTTCATTGAACCTTCCCAGTTTGGAAATTTCTTTCAAACTGGAGAACAGTGAATTTTCAACAGACCCAGGACTTGAACTTGGGTCATGTGGGAGGTCACCATATTAATCTATGCAACATATGTACAGTATGTGTGTGTACCTATATGCATGGTGTGTGCAGGTCAGTGTCAGCTGAAATTGCAGTCAGTGTTTGAGTGGAGTAGCCGGTTGTTCCTCAGCAGGGAGTCCCCATCACTCACTTCTGATTACACAAGCTTTACAGAGGCTGTAGGACTACAACTACGGCCTAATACTACAACATCTGGGCCATCATATCATGCAGTACCAGCCAGATAGTTTTGCAGCTGTGGTCAGAGTCATTGGTGGGGAGGTATTTTTCCACTGTGTGAAGACTTGGAAAGTCAACACAAAGTCTCTGGAATTTTATTTATATGACATAACATCAAAGGTTCAGTTATGGCCATCAGTTAAAAATGCTTTATATATTCACTGCAATGTGAGATGAATTTTGGTGCCTCTCAAAGTCAAGGATGCTTCCTTGGTAGGACAGGTCCTTCAAAGTCAGGTCCTACAGAGGCTTGGCTAGTCTTTGTCCCAACATTTGATGAACTCACATTGGAACAGGCTAGTGAGTGCCCAGATGTGTGTCATTGAAAAGACCCTGCCTTCAATTCAGGAAAATTGTGCTCAAAAAATTGTAGGACCTTCATGCCCGCTGAGGGTACAAACCGGCATTCTTGAAAGGAAGGATTTGATAGAATGTAAGGATCCTTGACATTGGAACAGTCCTTCAGCGGGTTTGACAATGTAGCATTTATGAAATTCAGTTGTTTAAGGATCCTTCCTCAACTATGAGAAGCACCAACAGAACAGAACAGAATAGAACTTAACGTGAGAATGCTGTACTTTGATGTAGTTAGTATGAGTGAGTTTGAGTTTTGAGCAAAGCGTATCTCATTGCCAGAGCTGTTAACCTGAAATTTGAGACAAGCCAAAAAAAGATGGTTGTGGAACTTGTCTTGGACTTGACTGCTGTGAGACTCAACTTGTCCTTGCATAGCTGCTAAGCTTAAAGGTTCATTATTAGATAAAGGCATTGGAATTGTGTAACAAAAAAAAAAAAAAAAAACATAATTAACACAACTGCCAACATGCTATCTGGTTCTGATTTGACTTGGACTTGCCCCAAAGGACTTGAAACTTGACTTGGGGGTTCATCTCAAATATCTTGGGACTCAACTTGACCATGATTCATTTGACTTAAAACAGTTCTGCCTCTTACACCAGCAGCACAATTTAAGATTTTGTATAGACCTTGTATTAACATGCAGTCTTTGTTTTGACTCTATCAGGATGATTAAAAAATGCATGTTAATGTGGGTGTAAAAGCGCACAACTGTATTGGGATCAGTATGCAAATCGCATTACGATTGGATATCAGACCGGTGTAAATGCGATCTGTACAGCCTTACCGTGTATTTAAGAGAAAAATACACTCAGCAAGCTAAAAGATCACCTTACTCTGACTCTTCCTGTCATCTCAAGCAACAGACAACCCTCCCTCTGGTATAAAACAAATGAATAGATTCCATAGAGCAACATCACTTTATGGGACTCTCGGAAACTGCTGTCCTGTGGAAAACAATGGTCATGTGCTTGTCCTTACAAGGCGCAACCAGCCACTCAGTTTTTTAGACATTCATGCATCGATGGCATAGCTATTGACAGCAATTTAGGGTTCAGTATCTTGCCAAAGAACACATTTATGTGGGGACTGAAGGAGCCGGTGATTGAACCACTGATCATCGTATTCATGGATGACCTCCTCTGCCTCCTGAGCCACAGCCTCCCTAGTTATCTAGATAAGATAGGTATCCAGATGCAAATTGCATTTTATTATGAGGTGGAAATGAAGTCTAAACAGGCTTTTTACCAGCTGTGTTTTTCATTCAAGGTGGATATCTCTCTGTTCAAATCACTTCTTAACTCAACCTGTCAGTCAGTACCTTCTTTGGGAAAATAGAGACATCCAATCTGTCACTCTCCTGTCACTTTCTGGTTTATAGCACTCAGATATGTTGGTCTCAATAACGTTTAACACAAAAGAAGCCATTTTCTGTAGGTCTTTTTTGGTAGCAAAAGAAAAAAGCCATGCATAAACCTTTTCCAAATCTGTTACCATAACAACCCGGCCTCCAACTTCTAGAAAAAAAACAACAGAAAACATGAATTATGTTTTCTGTTGTTTTTTTCTTCGTAGCATGTTATACTGTCGCCTGTTCCTTATGGATAGACCCTGCTGAGTGTATTAAAGTATGTGTTTCATACTGATAATAATTTATATGTGGCTGATAGTGTGTTAAATTTTGAATCCCAGATTTGTGTTTGGATGGATAACTGACTGAACCCCCTGCTGCATTACAAGTCTCTGATACATGGGCTGCACTTGCTTTATGTCCCCTTTATCTGTTTACTAGTTCAGCTTTGAGGTTAGTGTTAGCTGGTAGTCTCATGTTAGCATTAAAGGGCCCACTGTCTCCGGTGTAACTGGTACATTCACATGCAATTTAGAAAATAAAGGATAAAGAATTTATTTATTTCGTGATTTATAACTAAAGT
The DNA here is from genome assembly GCF_011397635.1 of Epinephelus fuscoguttatus. Classification (NCBI taxonomy): domain Eukaryota; kingdom Metazoa; phylum Chordata; class Actinopteri; order Perciformes; family Serranidae; genus Epinephelus; species Epinephelus fuscoguttatus. The sequence goes on from NC_064774.1 coordinate 33,755,943, forward strand.
TAATAGATAAAACAAAACAGTATGTGTTAAACCCTTTGTTAGTTGAAGAATTTTCAAACTAAAACATGTCTCCTCCCTTTCCCTTACCAAAAAACCCTTTCATACAACTACTGTACACACACATCATCCCATTTTCCCCCACAGTGGGAACATAAAGCAGTACAAGTGGCTTTACCCAATGCCCCTCCTCCCTGCCGCAGCCAGTGAGCCATATGGTCGATCACAGATTAAAAGAGTTTGTTGTCTACGTGTGCCCCGCCCAGTGGATTAGCAACTCACAGAGGGAGCACAGGGGGTGGGTTGGAAAGGAGGGCTGTGATTTCTGTTGGCATTGTGGAGACATAGTTTAAACTTGTGTTGAGTTCAATAAATGATATTGCTTACTCTTACAATGCCAGGTTTGACGGCTGTCTCTTTAAATCACACAAACAAACATACCCATGGCCTCATTTGTTGGCCACACTAATTAGATGAGTGTTGTGGCAGATGATGGCTGTTTAGAAAGGAGATGGAAGGAGACGTTTAGCAAATTACATCCAGGAGAAGGTTAATGAAACTAAAAAGGCCCATTTGGTGAGTGACAAAGCAGTGGAAGGCCAAGCCTAATTGTGGTCATTTTATGGAGCTAAACTGACCTGAAGGGGTATACACGTGTATGGAAGGATCTGCGAAATTGTGACTGTGCTTGCATTTAACAAGACTATGTGTGCACTCACTGCAGATTGACATCTTAGCAAATTGTTTAGTTTAGAATTGGTCCATAAAATCCCTCAAACTAATCTTGCCTGATATCAAACAGAATTGCCAGCTTGTTACACTCCTTTTCCATCTTAAGTCTGAAATTGTGCCCACTTGAACTGATTTCTGTGGGAAAGGGGGATTCAGTTTCACCTAACGAATCACTAGAGACTAGGGATGCACAATAATATTGGCACGCCATCAGTATTGGCTGATATTGGATTTAAAATGAAATGAACTATCAGAATTGGCCAACGTGCTTTTTCTTAATTTGTCAGAGTCAGAGTATGCATGCATAATATGATGTTAATTCCACTACAGAAGAGACTTGATGATCACTAAAATTAGGTAGGGAAAAAAGCGGATATGTTGATATTGGTATTGGTCAAATGAGTTGTTACATATTTGCATACCGGATATCAACAAAAATCCAATATTGTGCATCCCTACTAGAGACCGATGTATCCACCTAAAGCTTTTGTCATTTTAAGTCCACACTGATGTGTAGCCATGCCAACATACTGGTTTTGCTGGAGTTTTAAGAGTGCAACACAGCCAAGTAAAAATATTGGTGACCTGATCATTTAAAACAGCCTTGATGGCAACATCAGTCTTGTCTATAGCAGTTCAGTTGAGTCATTGGATTGTTTTTATGCCTCCACACCTTGGTCCAGCCTTGGTCAGGGGTGCTGTGTTTTCAGGTTGTCTGTCCGTCCGTATATACGTCTGTCCCATTCTTGAATGCAATATGTAAAGAACACTTTGAATTTCTTCAAATCTGACACGAATGTCCTCTTGGACTCAAGGAAGAACTCATTAGATTTTGGTGGTCAAAGGTCAAAAGTTGAGATCACTGTGACCTTCTCATGAACATGATATCTCAAGAAGGCCTTGAGGGAATTTCCTCAGGTTTGCCACAGATGTCCACATGGACTCAAGAGTGTACTGATTAGAATTTGGTGGTCAAAGGTCAACGTGACCAACAAAATGTTTTTTACTCTTATCTTTACTACTATAACAGAATAAAATTATGAAGTGATGACATTTTCTATCCAAAAGGTAAAGTGTCAACTTCATTGTGACATCATAATGTTTTGCTAACACTCTGGCCATTAATTAACATCATATGTCAGGAACAGAAGTGGAGACATTTGGTCAGAAACTGAATTAGTCACACTGATCTTGGGTGTCCTAGTTGAAACTGTGTTGATTGTATAGATTTTCTATGCTGCCAAGTTCAAGATGTGTGTGAAGCATCCACATTTAAGAATATTTGAAGCATTGTCAACTGGTTGTAAACTATAACTGCAACTTGATTGGCTTGAGGAGGCAAACAACAGCAAGGCAGTAGTTCTAGTTTATTTTAATTAACTGAGAAACTGCTGTTTCATGTCATGATACCAGATAAATCAGTCAGCTTGAACTCCCAGTCTTCATCTTACAAATAAAAAGGTTGGATTCTTAAGCAATATAATGCAAACACGATGCAACAAAATGTTATTAATGCTACAGCATTACTTAAGCTGGTATGACCAGTAGCTTAATGATGAACTAAGTTTTATTATGTCGCAGATAAACATTTCAGTGGTTTCATCATAAATGTAAAATTGTTGTGTGCTGTTTCCTGGTTGTGGTCCCATTCCACTCAGGAAACTGCAACTTGCAAGCCAAGGGTTGCGTAACCGATGGCCGAGGGCAGCAATAGCTTACTTTTTGTTAACTTTGCTAACTTTTCTACTTTGTAGATTTATCAGTGGAGCACAACATAACTGTTCTTGAAAAATGAATAAAGTTCTCCACAGCTAAGAGAGGAAAAAAACATGGTAAAAAGCTTGTTAATCAACCTGCCACATTCTTTATTCTGTCACCTCCATTTAGTCTTGATAAAATATACAGAGCAAAATTTTAAGTTTTTTTCCTGATACCAGGGGAGCAGTTAGAATCATTCTGCACTGTTTCATGGTACGAACAACCTCACTTGGTATTCGTGGTAGTTTGCTTCTCCGTTGAAGTGGCATATGATACTTTATAAGAGTTTAAATCTCTCAGACACTGTTTGCAGAATGACATGTAACCTTGTTAAACCAACTCCAGCACAGTGACATGTATATGACGCTACTATGAAACATGACCACCAACCTGCACCTCACCACTGTTCAAATGGCCTAATATTTTCATAAGAAAATCATTGTCGTCCTTCTTATTTTACATCTGAAGTGGAGAACCAGACCCCAGCATCCTACACTAGTTTAGCTGAAGTTCATATACACCTAGCCACATGACCTGACATTCCTTGCTCATGTGTTTGTCACATCAAAAATCACATATGATTTGTTGCTCAGGTTGTTTAGGCCCTAATTACCATCAAGTAGACCAGTTAACTCTTTCTGAGGAAATACAGTTTGTCTGTCCATTCAGTGGCTGTTTTTGTATGACCATTATCCCATTTTGTTACATTTTATTTAATATTGTGAAGTCACACAAAATTATTAACCCTTCCCTCACCTGCATTTTTGTGTGAACAGACAATATGATGGGTGCCTTTTGGAATTATTCATTAATGCTTTTGAAATATAGTTAATTAAATTAAATGGTGTTCCACAGGGTTCTAACTTGGTTCACACTATTTTTCAATACACATCCCTCCGTGTTTGGGTTGATAGCAACAACTATCATAAATAACTGGATATTCAATGGCTAAAACTGAAATATATACATTTAAATAAAAAATGTTCTGATATTTAACACATTTACAAATTAGCTAAATGACTTCCTGAATGTTTTTTACACTTTATCTATAAAAATAGAGGAGATAAATATTTGATCAAAGCTTTATTAGACTTTAAGCTAAATTAGGTTTTTTACCAACTCAAAAATGGATCTAATATCGCACAGGCTCTCATAACAACACAGTGTATGATTTCATAGCTATGCAGATGACATGCAACTGTTCATTTGCAAACACCCAATAATCAACAATACCCCCAGCTAAACTGTAAACAAACTACTTAAGAAATATTACAGTGTGGATGTTTGACAATTATTTTGTAGCCTATTGAATGAGGATAAAACTAATATAATAGATAGTTAGTGCTCATTCTAAAATTTTTAATTGGACCAAAAACTCTAACTCAGACCTCTTAGGAGGCAGGCTGGGGTGATGGAGGGGTCACAAAACCCAGGAGTTCCCCTCTGGACTTTCCCTGGGAGACATGGTTTTGGAACCATGTAAACTTTGGGGGAACCTCAAGTGATTTTGCGGTACGTCTTCAACTAAACCTAACCACAGTATCTTTACCTGCCTAACTGCCATAATTTAATGTTAATTACATAACTTTATGTTAAGGATGTAATGTCAGTGAGGCTCTAATTCATAGGATATCAAACAAGCTGTTGTGTGTGCATTTGTTGTGTGTGCATTTGTTGTGTGTGCATTTTCATAGGATATCACATGAACCGTTCTCTTAGGATATGTTGAATGATCTTGTACTTGCTTATTCAGTTTATATTCATTCATTCATTCATTCATAGAAAACTCCAAAGCTGCTTTCTCATGTGGTTTCTGTGACACTAAACAATGAGGAGTCTTTCATCCTAGGCCAACATATTCAGTGAATGAGAATTGTTTGGGTGATATTTCCAACAGTAAGAGTATTGTGAGTCATGACCTAGAAGAGAGCAAAGAGAATGGGGACATTTACCTCCCTAATGTCATTAGACAAGGACACATACATGCACATGGAGTGAATACAAACAGACATCTCACTATGGCTAAGACATAGACTGACATGTAAAGACAGTGGGGGCCTGATGTATAAAGCTTTGATCAAACAGCATACCATCAAGCCTGTGAGTCAGTCAATTGCCATAAAAAGGTCTGTGTGACTGTAGTTTGCATGCAGTCCAACTGAATCAATACAGCTCTGCTCTGGGCTACAGTCTGACACAGATCTGCATTACCAATTACCATGCCTGCTTCCAAGAAAAAAATTGACATGAGGTCTAGTGATCATATTGTTTAAAACAAAAAAAAAGTCACTTTGGCTGGACTAAGATAAGATAAGATATACTTTAATGTCCCGAAGGAAATTTGTTTTTGGCTAAAAGTGCCAGATACAGCTGCAACAATACATACAAGACACTAACATATACAGAACAAGAAGGCATAAAAAGTGCACAGTGACCAGTTACAGGCAGCGAAGGTAGGTGTACATGAGATTGTTATGTATTGCACAGTGTCCCATATTGCACAGCATCAGGTATTGCACATGGTATGAGTAATACAAATAAATGAATAAAAGACTGGATAAAAAAGAGATAAACACAATTAGGAGATAGATTGAATAAAAAACACAATAATAACCCGCAATAAAAGAATCTATAAAACCTAAAATCAGGGAATCAATGATACAAAGAGGTACTTCAGGGTTAGAAGAAAGGTGAAACGTAGATTAAGAATGCAAATTAGGGCAATGTCTACAGTTGTTAAGAGTTATGGTTGACGGGATGAATGAGACTTTAAAGCGATTTGTTTTGTGTCTGCTGGCTCTGTCACGTTTACCGGACAGAAGAAGTTCATATTCTGGATGGAGGATATTTGTTGGGTCATAGAGAATCATGTGTGCCTGTCTCAGTACTTTATCATCATAGATGGATTAAAGGGAGATGTAATCTTTCTGTCCAGTTATTTTCATTGTAATTTTCACCTGAGTCAGGATTTTGTTTTTTAGTTGAACAGTTAGGGTACCATACCAGGCTGTCATGCCATATCTAATAATACTTTCCAGAACTGCATAGTAGAATAAAAGCATGTTCTTCTTCCGAACTCCAAACAGTCTCAGCCTCCTGAGAAAATGAATTCTTTGAGCCAGCTAACTACAAAGAAACTCCACATGGTCACACCATTTTAGTTTGTCATCCATAAAAACTCCAAGGTATGTGTAGGAGCTCACCCGCTCGATTATGCAATTATCAATTGTTATTAATTTGCCCACGAGGGTCAAATATCATCTCTTTGGTTTTGTTTTTATTCAAGATGAGGTGGCGACTGTCACACTAGGATTTGAAAAGTGCAATTTCCTTGTATCGAGACGGACAATAATACTGACATATCCCACATGTCTAAATGGAGTATGCTACATTCAGAAAAAGGCCTTATTTGGAATACCCAAACAGAGTATACTGTTTACATGACCTGCATCAAATTCAGAATGTTGTTACATTCGGAATAGTTGAGAAATATTAGTGTACATGCACGCTTTATTTACCAGTTATTTTAAAGCAGTATTAGTATATATTTTAGGGTTAGACTGGTATTCTTTTTAACACTATTCTCAGCTCAAACAGTAATAGACAAGACATTGTCACTGCAGGCCAAAAACCATGAGGTTAAACTTTTGCACAAATGAAATACAGGAAGCTCCACCATCCTTGCTCTATTTTGAATCTGTGGAAATCTACAGATTGCCCCATTTATGCTTCACTGTAAACCCCAATCAAGTCACTCAACTTATTTATTTATTTTTTTTGAAACAGCTTGCACTCAAAACCTTTAGTTTAGTAGAATACAGCAACATAAACGTTTTGAGTACACCAAGCACAAAATAAATGTGTCACATGACCCTTGTCTGACGGGAATTTTATGTCAGTTAAACATAACTTTTTGTTGTTTGATCATGTAAGTCTATGTCATATGAACTAATAACATAGTACACAATTAACATTAATTTTCTGAAATTATATTGAACTGTAAAAATATATTGTGGCAAACTCAGGTTTCTCAGTTGCAAAAATAAAGCTAAAACATGAATTCTGAACCATGAAGTGGGCCTGATTTCACCTCAGCACAACTTTATGACGCTGTGACACACAAAATGTCTTTTACCACAACATTAACTGTAACCCATTAGAACCATGGAAAAATACGTAAACATTAATACTGCATAATGGGTTACAAGCGTGATTTAGAACACATTTAAACACAGTTTACTTTGGTTTATTGCCTTAAACACATTGTCTTATAGCAAGGTGGGAAACTCCACCCATTTATCCCCAACACGCCACAATATGTTTAGTGCACAATGATAGTGTTGTTTATTGGTCTTAAACTAATTAGACAAAATCTGCTTTATAAATATTAGCCACGTTAACCAAAAAAATGTTGTCTTAACATAAAACTGTTAGTTTTTAAGTTTTTATTTCATTTTGACAAGCCGGGTCATTTGTGTAGACTTTACATTATAGTTTTGGGTCATGGATGGATTGGGGTTTACAGTGTTGGTAAATCTGTAGTGTCTGGTTAGTATATAGATATGATGTAATACACTTTTGATCACACATGGCACATACTGCATATCATCACAAATGTATGCAACACACAGCCTCTTATCAGTCCACGCTGAGTGTGTCTGTGATGTCCCCTCCCATCCCCTCCTGTTTAGGCAGGAGGGGATGGAGATGGGAGGGGGCTCTCTCTACATGCATAGCTTGGCTGGTGGGTGTAAAAATAGCTGGGTAAGGGGGTTGTTGGTCAATGGTCACAGCGTTGGAATTAGCAATGAGTAGAGCTAGCACTGTGCTGGCAGTAGTGGCGCAACAGGGAGAGGAGCACTGCTGAGGCCAAAGGGGAAGTGAGGTTTTGCTGGGACTGAGGGGGTCCCCCCCTGAATGGTAGCCTGTAGGGTTTTTAGGGGGAGGGGAGGTGGAGCAGGGGCAGAGAGTGGATTATCAGAGTGATTACATGCACTCACTTAGATTCCTTTACGTTCTGATGGGATAGGCTAAACCTTGCACCATGGGCAATGCGGCCATGTGTAAGGTGTGTGGCTCGGACAAAGGCCTGAGGACTACCACTAGCCTGTCTAACCTGGACCAGAATGCTTTGCCAGACTACTACTGTGTGAAGCATTTTCCTGTGCAGCCTCCACTGATGCTGGTAAGAGCCCATACCGACAGGTGCAGCAGATAACTGGGGCGCCCCTGAAGTGCTCTTTTTAGGAGATGTTTACAGATAAGAAGGTTGTGAGGAATTTTTATAAGCAGAAACTTTGAAGCACTTCGTGTCAGCTCTTGCTTTGAAATCCTCAGTTATTTTTATTTTGGTTACAGTCTCGATACCAGGATTGTTCTTTGTGTCTGTCACTGACAAGTGGCTCAACTCGCATGCAGCCGATACATTTTGTCTGTCCTCACTGAAAGCATGTGTAAAGTGCTTTTGGACCCATTGTAATGACTTCAGATTAGGTACCTTGTGATCAGCATTAACAGGTACAGTTTTTGTGTGTGCATTTGTGTGTACGTGTATGTAGGATGAGGTGGGGTGCTGTGACCTCTCCTCACCCTTTAAAGGCCAGTGTGACATTTTTGCTCCCAAAGTATCCCTACACAGCAGCATGTGGAGGCCTGCAGCTAATTTGAAAAGCAATGTAATGACTTTAGCAGCATGCTGCTGCTGCTGTGCTGCTGCTCGGAATACAAGACAAAAATATCAGTGATTTAGTTGGGTGCTGAGCCTAATGTGTGGCTTGTCCCAGAGCAAATGTTTTAACTATATGTCAGTGGGGTGACAGTACTTGTATGCCTCTGTGTAAGCTATAGCCATGGCTGGAGGCATAATGTAATGCACAAATGTCCACTTGTACTCAGAAATGAACTGATTTGTTTTTGGTGGTCATAGGTCAAAGGTCAAGGTCACTGTGAGCTCACAGAATATGTTTTTGACACAATTCAAGAATTTGTATTAAGTTAAGTTTTCCCTCATTAGTGACACTAATTTTGGGTGTCCATGTTAAATTTCAGATTGTATCGATCTTCTTTGATGCCAGGGGTTAGATGTGTGTACGAGGCTTCTAGCATCAACATAGTTTACAATTTTATACTAATAGGAAATTATAGAATAGGATTGATGTTGAATATGAACCAAACTTAACCTTTGGAAACTACTGCCAATTAAACATCTAAATATTTTTCTTAAGATGTAATATGTATTTATTTTGACTCTCCTGTGTGGAGTTTGCATGTTTTCCCCATGTCACTGTGAGTCTTCTCTGGGTACTCCGGCTTCCTCCCACAGTCCAAAGACATTCAGGTTAATTGGTGTCTCTAAATTGGACTTAGGTGTGAATGGTTGTCTGTCTCTATGTATCAGCCCTGTCATAGTCTGATGACCTGTCCAATTCAATTCAATTTCAATTTTATTTATAAAGCCCAATATCACAAATCACAATTTGCCTCGCAGGGCTTTACAGCATACGACATCCCTCTGTCCTTATGACCCTCACAGCGGATAAGGAAAAACTCCCCAAAAAAACCCTTTAACGGGGGAAAAAAACGGTAGAAACCTCAGGAAGAGCAACTGAGGAGGGATCCCTCTTCCAGGACGGACAGACGTGCAATAGATGTCGTACAGAACAGATCAGCAGGGTGTACTCTACCTCTCACCCAATGACAGCTCGGAAAGGCATCTTGTATCAGGACAAGCGGTTATGGAAAATGAATGAAATAACTTCTTGGTTGTAGTATACAACATTATACATACTATGTGTATATGTTTTGTTTTTTTTTGCTTGTTTTTTTTTTTACAACTTTTCCAGTGTGACCACACTACACACTAAAAACCTGCTTAGAATCAATGTACTATGGTATGGAGTTTGACTGTAGTTAGATTTCATTTGGAAATAACACTGTTGGCTAAAGAGGCAACTTCAAACTGTGTTAAAAGGTCAAATGACTATGTGCTGAGAAGAGTGTTGCTCGTTTAGTGACATACTCATAGAGAATAATTACCCACTCTGCACTTTGTAAAGTCTACAGAGATTTTTAGCTCTTCCAGCACAATTAATTGGTTGTACAGCCCACAGCTCCCTCCCTGGTTCAGTTTTTCCTCTTACCAACTTTGTTGCAGGCAGGACAACTAGCTGGTGAACCAGCCCATTGTCATTACCAGGTCCTCAAACACTGACACTTTGTCACCCCCTCGGTGTGTAATATTAGTGCCAAAGGTGCCCTTTAGTGTCTGTGAGACACATCTGGCTTTCGGCTAATTTCACTGTAAACCTAAACTTTGTGAGCTTGACATGATTTTTTATGTTAAGTCAACAATTTTTGAGTTTTGAGTTAATTTGACTAAAATTTATGAAGCCATTTTTTATGTTCATATGACATAGAATTAATGTTCAAACAACAAAAAAGTTATGTTGAACTGACATAAAATTCCTGTCAGACAAGGGTCATGTTACTGTATTATACTTAACTAAAGGCAGGTGGAAACAAAAGACTTTCACCCAGGAGACCATACTTCATGTCCAATGTGAAACCAAAAGTCACCTATCTACATCATGTTGTTTTAAAGCAATTTGTGTAGAGACATTGTGCAATGGCACCACTCACATGACATATTTATGTAACATTGTGTTACGCTACATAATAAAGGTACATATTTTAACCCAAAACATGATCTTTTTTCTAAACTTCATAAACTCTAAACTTTGTTCCTGAACATTCACCACATTTTACAATATTTTCAGCTGTGTCTCACACAGATAGATAGAATAGAGTCCCTTTTGTGTCAATAACACACACCAAAGAGCATGACAAAGCATCTGTATTTGATGACCTGGGAATAAGAATAGGTTAGGGAAACGTAGTGGACCATTTAGCAGCTAAAGAGACAGATATTTTTCTCAGGAGTTGGTGGATACTAAACAAGAGCTTAAGGGACAGTGAATATCGGACTTTCAGCGATCATGTGGCCACAGGCATTAATCCAAATAAACGCTAATATTGTTCTCTAACTACTGGATATGTTAAAAACATGCACAACTACCCAAATGGTCCTTTAAAGTTACATACACATTAAATATAGTAAACTGAAGTTCTTCAGTTTTGTACTAATCTGGTAAAAAAAAAAAGATCCGGCTTGCTTTGCTTGCAGATGGCATCTCATGCCACCAATTGGTAGCATGTTAAAAAAGTTTTGGTGGATATTTCCCCTGATGTAACGGAGCAAATGGCACAGGAGCATCCAGCCTGCTGTGATTGGCCTGTGTGGAGGAGGAGGAGGCTGCAGCGAGCAGTGGCAGCACAGGTTCAAGCTGAGCTTCTGTTATCTGACAGAATGAAAAGGAAAGGATGAAAGGAGTAACACAAGGAGAAAAGTCAGTGAAACAGCACAGCAGTGTGACAATTAGAGCTGAGCAACATTTCAACAATAAGACTGCCTTTCCGGCTGAATGTTCATTGACATATTGACCTTTTGCCATCAGTCAACACAGTTGTGTTGTGAACGTGTAAATGGATAATTACTGTAATAAACTGCTGTTTGGATGTGAAACAATGGTGAGATGTAATACAGGCTTTATTTGTGAGTATCATAACAATACTTTACTCTGAACAAATAAAAACAAGGCCTACAAGTAATAATAACATGCTTAGATTTCAATAATGCATCTGAGCCGGTGATAGCTGTGGCTGGAGGTGTTATGTTTTTGGATTGTCCCTCTGTTCATCCCATTTTGTGTGAATGCGATATCTCAAGAATGCCTTGAGGAATTTGACACAAGCATCCACTTGGCATGGACCGATTAGATGTTGGTGGTTAAAGGTCAAAGGTCACTGTGACCTCAGGTCCATCTAATTCACGTCAATGTGACATCTCAAGATTGCCTTGAGGAAACTTATTCAAATTTGGCACAAACATCCACTTTGAATGAAGGATGAACTAATTAGAATTTGTTGGTCAAAGGTCACTGTGACTTATTTAAATAATTAATTAAAGTATTCTAAGTATGACAAAGTTTCTCACTAATGTCAAACAGGATAAAATAATGAGGTGATGACATTTCACATTTAAAATGTCAAGGATCAACTTTAGTGTGACATCATAATGTTCTGCAAAAACACTTTTCTGGCCATGATTCAGTGTCATATCTCAGAGACAGAAGGGGATCAGATACTGAATTGTGACATTTTAGAATGTGTTGCTTCTTTGCATCAACATCCATATTATGAAGCATCATATGAGTCTAGAAACTGCTAGGTGGTAATTCTAGCCAACAATATGAGCTGACAGCCCATAAGCATCAAATGAATCCCCAAATACAGCTATTATGTTATTTTTATTCTAAATGTCATTTTTAAAGGTTTAGGTTTAGAGTCTGACGTCACTAATTTTGGTTAAATTAGTCTAATTAAAACTAAGAACCTACAAGAAAAGTAGAGGATCACTAGAGTAATAAGGCTTCATCCTCTGGGGACCATGTCTGAAAATTTCATTAAGATTTTGTAGGAATATTTCATTTCAGACTGTTGAGTTAGAAATGGTGCACCGTTCATCCACATGACAGTGTAATGCATAGAGTGGCTCCATTCGCATGTCTAAAAAAGCAAATACAGGGTCTGTATATGAAACATTTCTCCAGGATTACATAAAAGACTAGAAACAGGAGGTAGTTTGACTGAAGGAGAGAAGCAAGTTGTTTCCCTGTGTTTTGCTGTAATGCAGGGTTTTCCAAGCATGACAAACATGATATGGTAACATGAAAATTCTCAGAGTTGATGGATGAGACAACAGCCCATTGGTTCAAATGTTATGTTGAACACTGCAATCGGGTTAGTTAGAATGATCCACAACAGTTGGTATGAAAAACTGACCTGTTTATTGTTAACAGGGTTAAATAAACAAACTTTAAACTTGAACATTAACATTAAATAAAAAATATAGCTGGTTTGCTTTGGCTGCTTTGGCCCCTTAATAAATAGAAAATAAATCGACACAAGAAATCTTTAAAATGTCTAACATTGAAATTAAAATAGCAGCAAGACTCCACACACTTGTGCTTTGGCCCCCTAATAAATAAATAAATAAATAAATAGATAGATTAACACCACAAGACATTGTTGACATTTAACAAACAATGCAGCCTTTCCTTTTCAGTTATTTTTGTAGTGTCAGTGCCAGCCTGGTGCTGAGGTTTCCTGTGTGTCTGCATGCTGGCCTGGTGGATTGATAGTAAGTGCTGGAGCAGATCACTGGAATAGACTGCTTGAATCACGGAGCGCTGGGCTGGCCGGAAAACCTGGATAGGGTCCATGAAAACCTGGATCGGAGTTCTTGGATCGATTGTAACCAGGATGAAAATCTATTTAATCCAAGGGGGACGTCTGTTATTTAATGGTTATTTTATGTTTGTTCATTATTAATATAACAAAGTCCGCCATATGAGTGCGTAAGTTCCGGTCACGTAGTGTTGCGTCGTCACGTACGTACCTGGGAGGCCGCGGCTGTCCAATCGCGTCGCTCGTAGCGCCTGTTACAAGCTGTCTGCTCCATCTCTCATTCAGAAGGTGAGGGGAAGCATGCGGAGCAGCTGCTACAGGTCGGTCGCTACAAACAAATACTATTTTCACTTATAAATTCTTGGTTATATCATTCTAAATGCCACCGTTACATCATTCAACCCTTTTAGACATCAACCAGCGTCGGGGAGGGATAAGTTGGTCGTGTGGTGCGTCAGAAATATTCTGGAATTGGCTAGGTGCTTGTACGGACGCAGAATCGAATCGATGGCGAGCTAAGACACTGGCTTGGAGCCGAGCAGTCCCAGTTAAGAGCTCTCCTGGTCTGGTAGGAGGCTCTGGCAGCCTTGTTCCCCCCTCACCTTCTCTTACACCCACACACACACACACACGCACTCACACTTTGAGGCTTCTAGCCCATGGACAGTTGACATATTGGACTCTACCTTTGCGGCGCACATGCTGGACTGTTTTGAGCGTCTCATCCTCTATGAATTCTGGGCCTTTGCGATACGCAACATCATGTGTGGAACGGCTGCCATATTGGCTACAACTGAGACTGGTTTTGATTTGAATGTTGTTGATGCATCAGACGTGTCAAGTGCACTTTTCTATTTAATTCATGTGCTCTGCAGACTGTAAATATTGGGGTCACTGTATGTATTGTCACGCATTAATATATGGTACCAACCGCATCTGAAGTGCTGTTTGTTGTGTTTTATTGTACCACTACCTCTAAGAATCGAACCTGTCTTCTGTAGACCTAGGCCCAAAAACTAGCTTAATACTAATATAATAATCATACCATATCACCATAATTTAGCCTGTGTACTTGCTACACGATGCACGTTTTTTGCTAATAATCGGCGGCCAATACCAATCCGAATATCGGATCGAGACATCCCTAGATAAATCACATTTTTGACTTGTGAATGAGTCAATGGAATTTCTTGCAATAAAGAAAAAATACTAGCAATCATGTCCGCCTGGCACAAACCACATATTTTGGACAACTGTGAAGTGACAGAATGTCACACCATCATGGTTCTTATATTGCCAGATTCCAGAGAGTATTATTTTTATTTTTAATATAGTTTTATATTTTAAGTTTCAATTTTCACTCCGGGCGGCACGGTGGTGTGGTGGTTAGCACTCTCGCCTCACAGCAAGAGGGTTGCCGGTTCAATCCCGGGTGTGGGAGCCCTTCTGTGTGGAGTTTGCATGTTCTCCCCATGTCAGCGTGGGTTCTCTCCGAGCACTCCGGCTTCCTCCCACGGTCCAAAGACATGCAGACTGGGGACTAGGTTAATTGATAACTCTAAATTGTCCATAGGTGTGAATGTGAGCGTGAATGGTTGTTTGTCTCTATGTGTCAGCCCTGCGATAGTCTGGCGACCTGTCCAGGGTGTACCCCGCCTCTCGCCCGATGTAGCTGGGATAGGCTCCAGCCCCCCCGCGACCCTCAAGAGGATGAAGCGGTTAGAAGATGAACGAATGAATGAATTTTCACTGCATGCCCAGCTGGGAATTTTAACCTACAATATTTGTATTTGTATCAATAAAGATCAACATTTTTCCCAATTTCTTTTTCATTTTTTTTCATGAAGGGGTTCTTGTTTAATCTATATGATTTAATTAATCACAATTAAAAATTAACCCTTATATACCAGTTTTGCTCATATACCACTAACTGCTTTTTTTTAAAAAAAAAAACAAAAAACCCCCACTATAATTCAATATTCTAAAAGCAAAATTGACTTTGATTATTATTAGTGTCGTCGGCTGACCCAAGTAGAAGAAGAAGAAATGATTTTGCACTTGTCCTGTGCATTTGACCCTAACTATGTAAGAGCAGTGGTGCTATGGCAGACCCACTGCACTGTCATCAGCACAAATTATGTCCCCATGTGATAAAATCCACCATCCCCCCTGATTTTTTTTTACAACTTGAGTACTGGTTGTAATGATTATTGGATTCACTGATTGAAGTGCTTTTGTTATCTCAAAACTGTGGGTATGTTCATGGACTAATTTGTGCAGGATAACCCAAAGGAGCTCATATTAATATCCGAACCACACACACAAACATAGCCAGCCACAGAAGTGCCGTTGCTAGTAAACAGAGATACTGTTATTCCGTTCTGACAGCTAGGAATAGAATGTGCTTCCTCCATCAAGTAAACAAGGGCACCGTTGCTACCTCTGTGTGTGATTATGCTCTTACTCTTGTTCTTATAGGTCCAAGCTAACACTTTAGCATCCACTAGTACATACAGTGACATGCATAAGTTTGGGCACCCATTGTCAAAATTCCCTTTACTGTGAGTAGTTACGTAAGTAGAAGATGACTAGATCTCCAAAAGTTAAAGATGACACATTTCTTCAATATTTCAAACAAGATTTTGATTCAATCGTTTTCCAGTTTCAAAAAGATAAAAAAGGAAAAGAACCTGAAGCAAAAGTTTGGACACCTTGTATGATAAGTGCCTAGTTTTGGCAAGTTTCACAGCTTCTAAATGCTTTTTGTAGCCAGCCAAGGGTCTTTCAATTCTTGTTTGGGGGATTTTCATGTATTCTTCCTGCAAAAAGCTTCTAGCTCTGTCAGATTATTGGGTTGTCTTGGATGCGCTGTGTTTTGTTTTTTTTTAGTTATATCCACAGATTTTTAATTGTGTTTAGGTCAGGGGACTGTGAGGGCCATGGCAAAACCAGCTTAATCCTCTTGAGGTAGTCCATTGTGGTTTTTAAGGTGTTTTAGGATCATTGTCCTGTTGTAGAAGCCACCCTCTCTTTTAAATCATAATAATTTAATTCATTAATTATTTAATTCACTCTTCCCTCTACCTGTGAAATGTTCCCGTTCCACTGGCTGCAACACAAGCCCAAAGCATGATCAATCTAACCCCATGTTTAACAGTTGGACAGGTGTTATTTTCATGAAATTCTGCACCCTTTTTTCTCCAAACATACCTTTGCTCATTGTGTCCAAAAACTTTTATTTTAACGTCATCAGTCCACAGGGCTGGTGGTGCACTGTTCTACTGTGCAGCTGTCACTGCACAGTAGAACAGTGCACCACCACTCCAGAGTCTGATAAATCTTCCTGCAGGTCTTTTGCAGTCAAACGGGGGTTTTGATTTGCCTTTCTAATGATCCTACAAGCAGCTCTCTTGGAAAGTGTTCTTGATCTTCCAGACCTCCATTTGACCCCCACTGCCATTAGTCATTACATTACATTAACTGCCATTTCTTAATTACAGTATTCATTTTTCCCCACAACCATGCCATAGTGTATTGTCTTTGTTGCAAGTGGGACAGAGCCAATAGATATTAGGTTCTGCCCAAGATGGCAGTGCATGGGTGTAATATCACAGTTAAATACTCCTGAGAAGCACTTAAAAAGTCTGACAAGAACTTGTGTGTTTAGCTTTGGGTGAGACCAAAAGAAGTGTTGAAGGCCTTTTTAAGGCAGCTGTTTTAACATATTGCAGGGAAAGCACAGATGCAATTAATAACTTATTGAGGGAATGGGTCAAAATGTCTGTCATGGAAAGGGTCTATTAGATTTGAGCATGAAAAGTAATTCTTGACCTTGGAAACAATAGTTTGACAAAATTTGTTTGATTTACTTAGGGTACTAGCCTTTTCTACATCTTCCAATCATACTAAATGGCCATCATGGACCTTAAGATTACTTTGTCAAACCTTTAACACTTAAACTAAGAATGATCTTTTATTCTTAAATGCAAAACCAAGAATTGGCATAGCCTAAGTGCTCAGGATGGTGGCCATGATGAGCTGAGAAACTCCTTACCTTAAAGAAAGTTGTTGAGACTTGGTTGAATGTCAGTAGCCTACATGTACCATGAGTTTAATCTATTGGCTTGGTTAAGCTCATGTGCTGCATCTTGGATTTTTGGAGCCAGAAGTGTCTCTATTTGAATGCTAATGCTAGCTGCTAGCTTGGTTAGCGTGTTGCATTTGCAGATATGATTAACCGTGATAATGCTCATTTTTGAGAGTGAAAAAAACAGGCTTAAAACATTCATTCATTCATTCATCTTCTAACCGCTTCATCCTCTTGGGGGTCGCAGAGGGGCTGGAGCCTATCCCAGCTGACACTGGGTGAGAGGCAGGGTACACCCTGGACAGGTCGCCAGACTATTGCAGGGCTGACACATAGAGACAAACAACCATTCATGCTCACATTCACACCTACGGCCAATTTAGAGTTATCAATTAACCTAGTCCCCAATCTGCATGTCTCTGGACTGTGGGAGGAAGCCGGGGTGCCTGGAGAGAGCCCACGCTGACATGGGGAGAACATGCAGGCTCTGCACAGAGGGGCTTCCACACCTGGGATTGAACCAGCAACCCTCTTGCTGTGAGGCAACAGTGCTAACCACCACACCACCGTGCCACCCCAGGCTTAAAACAAATTAAAATTAAAATGTACAGAAAAACTAAATATTTGACTCCTTAAGCCCAGTTCAGACCAAAGATGAGCAACAAGACGAGTTGAAACAGGTAACTATTTGCAATAAACTGTTCTGCAAGGTTCTAAACACCTGACATTTGTGGCGTTGGAGGCTTAGTGGATAGAGCAGGCGTCCCATGTACAAGGCTGTTGCCACAGTGGCCCGGGTTCGACTCCAGCCTGTGGCAAAAATGCCCAAAAAATATCTTTAAAAAACAACAACTGACAGACCACACCAATGTAACTACTACTGTAGTAATTTCAATTTCAGTTTTATTTATAAAGCCCAATATCACAAATCCCAAATTTGCCTCACAGGGCTTTACAGCATACGACATCCCTCTGTCCTTACGAACCTCGCAGCTAGTAGTGATGAAACGATGAAAAACAGAAACAAAACTAGCATCAGATGGACTGTATTCATAATAAATACATCACAATAATATAAATAACCAGCACCAATTAATCAGTCAGTGGAAACGTGTGTGTGTGGGGGGGAGGTGGGGGGGGGATGATAAACACATACATTGAACAGCTGCAGTGACCCATCGTTCAACACCGGCACACCATGTCGGTCATTTTGGCTTGACCAGGAGACTTGACCACCAAGCGTTTCTCTGTTGAAACAGATGATATGCTTTACGCTCTAAAACCTAGTTTGACCAGCTGAGTTGCAGGTGACATCATCAGCCAGCTGGAGTCAAGTTCAGACCAGCCAGTTCATACCACTGCAGCTTTTCTCTGCAATGTTCTGAAACGGTTTCATCTCATCCCAAACATTGGTCTTAAGTGGGCATTAGAGGGTCTTTTTGTACAACCAAACACTAAACCTAAACCTTATAATTAACTTTCATGAACTAAAAATACACTTAAATAGTGATAGCTATGGCTACACCTATTCTCTGTGAAACCGGGGTTACCCCATGGTTATGTTACCTAACCAGCATTATTGCTGTAGTAGCGACTTGCCAACAGACAGCACCCATCTGTCACGCCCTTGTTTATGCATATCTTTAAGCCTTAATAACATTTTAGCAGGTGAGTTATATAAATATTACCCCTGTTCAACTGTTATGAATGAGGAAATTACCTATAAAGACCAAAACTGTTTTTGTTCCAGGCTCTAAACATGTTTATTTCTGCAGTAAAGTTGGGTATTTTAATATGGGGGTATGGACAGTTTCATTTCTATTCTGTTGCTAGGGCAACAACTTTGGTCCCTGTTACTTCCTGTCAGCTTCTTCATTAACATAAATTCAAACAGGAAATACAAAGGGACCTATTTAGAATGTTTATGTTGTTCAGTTTGAAATGGTCTATATGGGGATTTACTCACTCTCGGAGCCAGCCTCAAGTGGACATTAGGGGAACTGCAATTTTTGGCACTTCTGTGTTGGCTTTACTTTTTAGCCCTGGAGGTTGCTGCTTTATTAACACCAGAGGTGTGTTTCTGTGTTTCTGTGTCTGTGTGTCTGTGTTTGTTTGCCTTTGAAATTGTCCAGACTTGATACACTCAAACACGCCCACACAGCTAAAGATCCGGCATGTCTCACGTGATGCCATAGCATACTGCTGTGCTGATAGACAGCTCTAAAGGAAGAGCGATGCCCTTCATGTTTTCTGTGCCTACTTTCCTGGCTCTGCTGACAGCCAGAGCCTTGTTGTCATGGTTACCTCCGGAGAGGGCAGTGCTTGTCTCTGTGGTAACTGGGAGGGGCGAGGATGCTCCCAGCCTGGGCTCTGGTCTCTCACAGTGTGTGTGTAGGGGTGTTGGGGGATTGGTTTGCATTATTGATAAAGCTCTTCGCGCTTCACTGATAAGAGACGGTTACTTTGTAAATGAAGGTGTGATGTAATGTGATGGAGGAGGAGCTTCAGCACTGGGCTTTGTCATGCTTGGTAGGTTTCATTAAGTCATGAAGTAATGTGTCTAGGCACGAGCTGAAACAAAAGCAGGAACAGAATGTTATAGAAAGGACGCATATGATATGATTATATATAAAGATACACATGGTGTAGTCAGTGTTGTTAGGGATATTTATCTTTATTTCTACTGCCTAACTCCTTTTGACAATGTACTTGTTTAAGTATGGTGAAAGAAGCAGAAAAGCAGTGACCTTCATGCCTGACTAATGTTCCTTTATTGACTTATTCTTTATTTCTATGCCTATTTATGACACTCACCCAAACATGACCTTCATGAGACTGTAGGCCTCTTACATCACTTTTTCTGATATGCACAGCACATTCAAAGCATTTCCCCATTAAAGAGAGTGACAAACTGACTAAGCTCCTTATAACCAGGAGTTATGAAACAATTTCTGTAGGAAGCTGGCTGCCACAATTCTCCCTTTCTCCTCAATGATAAGTGTTTTCCATTCAAAAGCCCCACTTGTCTCAGAGTCTTGTTGGTCTAAGTGTCACTATAGCAACCAGTCAGTTGCAGGACAATGATTAGGGCAAGGTCTTGCATAATGTGATGCTGCAGCTTTGGAGGGAATGTGAGGATATTATCACACAGACATGATTGTGGGAATGGCTGCTTTGTGCGGTGCTGCTAGAAACAATGCTGACCCTGTAAGAATATGTATGAGGCTGGATGAACATCGCTTTCCAGGCTTAAGTACAGGCCATGTGCCATGTGGACTTTCTGTTTTTCTTATGCCACTGTGCTGGCGATAGCCGTAGCTGGAGGCATTACGTTTTCGGGTTGTCCATACATACGGCCATAAGTCCAATGAAAATGAACACAATATCTCAAGAGCACCTCAAGGGATGTTTTTTTTTTTTCAAATTTGGTAGAGACATTCCCTTGGATGTGATTCATTTTTGGTGGTCATAGGTCAAAGGTCAAGGTTACTGTGACCTTGTGTCTGTCTCATCCTTTTATATGCAATATCTCACGAATGTCTTGAGGACATTTCTTCAAATTTGGCAAAAATGTCCATTTGGGTTTAACAATGAACTGATCAGATTTTGGTGGTCAAAGGTTAAGGTCACTGTGACCTTGTCTTTCCCATTCTCGTGAATGCAGTATCTCAGGAATGCCTTGAACTCAAGAACACCTTGAGGGAATTTTTTTCAAATTTGTTACAAACATTCACATGGACTCAAACTGATTAGAGTTTGGCGGTCAAAAGTCAAGGTCACTGTGACTTTGTCTGTGTCTGTGTCACTCTTGTGATCTCAAGAACAGCTTAGGGGAATTTCTTAAAATTCGACACAGATGTCCACTTGGACTGAAGTATAAACTGATTAGAATTTGGTGGTCAAAGGTCAAGGTCAGTGTAGTCTGAGTGGGTGGAAGTTCGCTGCAAAGATCAGCCTCTCATTGGGCGGAACGAGCCACCCGCTGAAAGTCCCGCCCTACCACCTCTGGTTGCAGTTTTCAACACGTCCTTTACTAACTTTTACGATGTTTGATCTTGCAGGGATGTAGCCATTTTTCTGCCATGGTTCGCGTCCTGTAGGCGATATTTTTGTGGGCGTGTTACACCAAAACCTGTTTCCCCCAGCAATATTTTTGCAAGCGCACCGTTGCTGTGGCACCGTCAAGAACAATTGTGATTGGTTGAAAGAAATACAAGCAGCCAGGGCATTTTTTTCTCCAATCTCAAAGTGAGAGTCGGCCCAGCCAGACCTTCTTTTTTTGAGAAAGGTCTGGTGAGCGAGACTAAGGTCAGTGTGACCCCACAAAAAATGTTTTTGGCCATAACTCAAGAATTCTTACGTTAAATATGACAAAAGATTACACAAATGTCTAATAGGATAAAATATTGAAGTGATGACATTTTATTTCCAAAATGTCAAAGGTTAACTGACCTGTGACATCATAATGTTCTGCATACAACACTTTTCTGGCCATAACTCAACATCATATCTCAGGAAGAGAAGGGGGAAACATTTGGTCAGATACTGAATTGGTGACACTAATCTTGAAACTGTACTGATTGTATTGATCCTCTGTGCTGCCAGGGGGAAGATGTGTATGAATCATCCATGTTTTTACAGACATGGATGTAAACTGTAAGAGAAACTTGACTGGTGCATGGAGGCCTACAACCGATAATTCTAGTTTCACCCATGCCCTCATATGCCTGAGCCTTTCACTGCATGTATATGGAGATCCCTCCAGAAAATTGCAATCTTGTGATTGTAATAATTAACGCAAATTTAATGAAGGTCCGCAATATTTGCGGGGGCTTGCAATTTTTCAAAAGTCCCGTGATTTTTTTCTGCATTTTTCCACATTTTCCGGCTGACCGGAAGTCATCGCGCATGCAACGTCATTTGAAACGTCATCAAATTGCACTAATGGCATTGCAGTATGGAGAAACGCTCTGTATTGACATAAGAATTTGCACTGCTTAAATGCATACGATATGTGTTGAATTTATTAAAATGTTATGTTTACAGAAGATGTAGCTTACATGTTGTTTTACAGTCACATTGCCTGGTTTGAGAGCTACAATATTCACTCAGGATTTTTTGCAACATTATTGGAGTCCATGTTTTGAAACTAATTAAATAAAGCTAAAGAAGAGAACTATAAATAACATTTGCAGCTATTTTTGTAATATTCAGTATGATTATTTTTGCAAGTGATTACGACTTATTTTTTTGGAGGTAGTAGTTTTAAAAAAAAAAACTTTTTTTTTTCTCTTGTCATTTGCCGCAATTTTTGTCATTTGCCACAATTTCCCGCAAAAAAAATCCACATAAAAATGCTGCAATTTTTACCGCAATTTTGGACAAAATTGCCCACAAATTCAAGGGTTTTGGGATGCAAATTAAAGTTTTTTGTGCTGCGAGATCCTGGAGGGACTGATAGTTATATACATGCAGTTGCATCATGTATCTCTGAGAGGCTTCAAGTCTCTGCCAGTTGACTTTTGTGGTGTATTGGGATGAATAGTAAGCTGTAATACAAACTTGAAAACTTACGCGTAGATTGTGGACTAACAGATGAGTACTGTCCTCGGAGGTGATTGTGGCAATATAGCAGAAAGCTCCAGTAGCTGTGAATTTGAGTGATGCAATGCAGTTCTCTGCAGCAGTCAAACAGCAGCTGACTGCAGGTCAGCCAGAAACATCAGAGCAGGACTAAATGTACGTGTGTGAGGTAGGCATCAGTGCAGCAGTGTCACTGCTCATTTTATACATCATCAGTGCTGCAGTCTGTGAGTATTACACAGCTAAGATAAAACAACACAGAATATCTGCCGAAGCATCCATGGACAAGACAGTGAGTCCCCACCGTCCTCCAGTTGTTGTGCTACAGTCTCTCTAAATCTGACCTCTGACCCCATGTTGGAAGGAATAACACAGTTTAAATGCAGTAAAAATAAGCATCACACAGTGTTTTTCCACAGGAGGAGCAGAGAGCCAGGAGCTTTAAACGAGCTGTATGTGAGCCAGGATTTAGCTTTAGTCAAAGCACCAGGAGAAAAAAATGCTGAATCATTCTGCCTCCTTACAGTCCTGGTCTGTTTCCAACTGCAGCTCACTCAGCATCCAAAAACAAACAGGGGACATGTCCTTCCCAAACGCCCAACATAAACATTATTATGCTCTAAGGAAACCGTATCCTCATGATTATGGCTGCATAATCATTGCTGATAATGATTTATTGAGCAATTCTGTTGAATGCCAATTTGTCTTTCGTCCATAGAAAATTAAAAAATAAAAAGATCTGCACAAGCCACTAGGATAGATAATTATGTACCAGTTTTTAGAGCACAGTCTCATACAAAAGCAATTCAAACTCCTTCATAGAGTGACAAATTACAAACAGCATACATACATAAGATTAGATCCAGTATGCCATGCATACAACAACTGCCAGTAGAGCAAAAGTCACAGTTAAAGGGGCCCTGCAGGGTTTTCTTGTTAACAAACAAACGGTAATTTATGTTTACATTCAATGTTAAAGGTCTCATGTTATGCTCATTTAGGTTCATACTTGTATTTGGGGTTTCTATTAGAACATGGTTACATGTTTTAATGTTCAAAAAGCATGTTATTTGTCACATACTGTCTGCCTGAATATATCTGTGTGCAGGCTCTGTCTGAAATGCTCCATTTATAGCACCTGTCTTCTTAAGCCCCCCTTCTGAAAAAGCTTAGTCTGCTCTGATTGGTTATTCACTATGTTTACATGACATTAGAGAAAATGGATTTATTGTGTTAGTCTGACAAAAAACAGACTTTTGAAATACATGTCAACAGAGTCCCACTGAAATCATACTAAATCAAATTTCTTAAAGTTAGACTAACACACCTAGAAAATGCGATTGGGAGTTGAATTTCTCCTGCATGTATACTTTCAATCAGAACCAAACTGGCCTAGGCGCTCAACCCAGAAATGAAATAGCATTAAATGCGTAACAGAAGAAGAGGGGAAAAAAAGAAAAAGTAAAGCACGTACAGCACGTACAAAATATACAGAGCTGTAAAGTTGATCACCATGGTACCAGTTTGCCGCTAGCTAACTTGTTTTTTGATTGTTCGGTCTGTGACAAAAAAGGTCAACCGGAAAAAGGTCCAATACTAACAAGCTGAAAGGGGGCATATCGACACCTATCGTAGCGGAGTCGGACATACTTCGGTCAATAAAATGATTCCCTTCCCATGCTTGTATACTGAGACAAGGACAGTAGTATGATTAAATGGCCTAGTGGAACTATAACCGTAGCTCCACTCAACTGTGCATGCAAACACACTGAGTGTTTCTGTGTCTTCCACATTTGTGCTCTTGGCATCTCTGCACTGTCACTGCAGCCAGAGAATGACTGTAGCAACACTCTATTGGCAGTTTCTACTTTTACACAGTATAGTTGTGACCAGAGTTGCAACACTATGAGATTGTCACGGTATGATAATTGTCTCAGAAAATGTTGCAGTATCATGGTAAAGTATAGCACCATGATAGCATGATATGGTGCTATACTTTGCATGATAGCAAAGTATAGCACCTAACCACGTT
Organism: Epinephelus fuscoguttatus; assembly: GCF_011397635.1. Lineage (NCBI taxonomy): Eukaryota > Metazoa > Chordata > Actinopteri > Perciformes > Serranidae > Epinephelus > Epinephelus fuscoguttatus. The sequence goes on from NC_064774.1 coordinate 33,780,437, forward strand.
ATTCCTTACAGCGCTACTGTAGAAATGATTATAGGTGCAACTTCTGCTGAGATAGTGGAAGCAGCAGTAAGCCACTTACTGCATTGACTGTCTATGATCAGTCAGTGGTTAATCATGGTAGCTAACTGCCAACGGCTAGGGATGCATGATAATATTGGCACATCATCTATATATAATCTATATATCTAAGTGATATTAGCTTTAAAATGAACTTTTAGAATTGGCCAACATGGTTTTTCGGATTTTGCTCAATGAATGAATATCACATACATTGAAAAGTATTGTATTTCATGTCTCCATCTGCTCTATTGTCCATCATGATAAGTGTATGAATGCATAATATGAGGTTCATTCCACTACAGAGGACACTTGATGATCACTAAAATTAGGTGGGGAAAAGAGTGGACATACGTAGATATTGGTATTGGCTAGCGGTCAAATGAGTTGTTACATGTCAGTATATTGGATATCAGCAAAAAATCCAATATCATGCATCCCTACCAACAATTCCATTACTGTAAGTCAACTGATGTAAATGTAGTTTGGACATTATGTAAATTTATTTATTTATTTATTTTTTTTTTACTTTTTATTTATTTATTTTTCCTGTATCTCTTCCAGTCGGACAGTAACACCAGTTTCCTGCGAGCAGCAAGAGCAGGGAACATTGAAAAGGTTTTGGAGTATCTGAAAGGGGGAGTGGACATCAGCACCTGCAATCAGGTAGGAAACAGGTCACATAATATCATTCACAACCGCCACACTCACACACTACAAATGGTGGCACAATATGGAGGTTTTTTTTTCTTTTTTGATACATGGTACATTTTGATGGAAGTGTGGGAATGCATTGTAAGACAACATAAAACACAATAACACCTGCTGGGAGGCTCCCCTACAAACCTGTCTTAGGAAGTATGATATAAAGTCAAACAAATTACTGTTAAGACTGTTAGTTGGCTATTCAATTCACAAAGTTTGTCCACAAAACAGTAAAAATTCAGTCATAAGACATGGGACACTCTGATAAGCTATCTGAGGCTTGAGAGCAGGGGCCCAGACACAACATAAGAATTTTAAATATTTGATGATGACTTCATTTCATTTCTGAGTTCTAACATGCATGCTTCTTCAATGGCTTTACTTATTGAGCTACAAAAATGGAGCCGTTGTTAATGTTATTGGTTACAACCATGCTTTTCCTGCTATGACAAGTCAAAATGTAATGAAGTGAAAAGTGAGTGTATAAATATTTTCAGATATACATTTATGTTGGAAATACAAAATGTGAAAAAAGATGTCAGGCGCACACTCTAAGACTCGATGCAAAAATATTTTCTTTTAGTCAAGTATCAACGTTTTGACTAGACCGTCTATATCAGGGTTTTACAAGACACTGAGCTACCAAACATTTTATAGGACACACAGGTGAGTTCTATGATGAGAGGGAGTGTCTTCAATTACAGGCACATGCCATGGGAGGAGCCGACAATCAACACAAATTGCCACACAGATGAGACAAGAAAAAAGCACAATAAGATCAAGGCTCAATTTCCATTCAAGTATAATCTTAAAGACTAAAAAAGACAGAATATAGACAATTCAAAAGTACAGTTCAAAAACAGTTACATTCTTTTCAGTTATCAAAAAGTAGTAGACAATAAAAAGTATTATTATGTTAAATACAGCTAAATCAGGAAGAGAAAAATGCATTTAAACACCACTTAAAGTGGAAAAGAACAGAATACTCCTGTTTTCAAAACAATTGTTAAGACTTTGAAAAAAGACATCTAGATATATGAAACACAATTGTTAATGATTTAGTAGAAAAATGTTAAATTTTGAAAACAATTTTAGAAAAAGAATTTTTAGGAAAAAAATGAATTTAGAAAAAATCTACTTACAATAGTAATGGTAGATAATTGAAATAGAAAAAAGTTAAATTTTAGGAATTTTGGAAAAATGTTTAAGGATTTAGAACAATCTACATACAAGGAAGTTAAGGATAAAGGTTTAGAAAATGCATCACAATGCCTATAAGACATAAGAAAAAGTTTAAGGTCACACTCAACTTTAAGGCCACTGGGAGCAAGAGTATTTAAAGTATAGATCCAGAAAGCTTCTCTTTTCAACAAAAGAAGATCGAAATCACCCCCTCTTCTAGGAAGACATACTTTTTCAATCCCTATATAACGCAGAGCAGATATAGGATGTCCAGCCTCAATAAAGTGCGCTGCAACAGGATAGGTCATGTTTTTACTTATCTTATGGAGCTATGTTTGAAATCTCTACATTTGTAAGTACTGTTGCATTGCGCACAGGCACCACATCTATAGTTACCATCTGCGACAGGAGCAAGAGTGTGTTGTGTCGAAATTTCTAGAGGAGGCAAGTCTGAATGGACTAATGCATCTCTCAGGTTTCTACCTCTTGAGAAGACAACTCTAGGGGGATCATTAAAGACATTTGTTAGAAGAGGATCTATGCAAGATCGGTTTGATTCTTTCAGCACAATGGGAATACTTTGTGATAAATAGAGGAACTTCTTTTTTGTTTTTATTTCTAGCACCTTCAAACAGGTCAGCTCTAGAAGTTTTATTTATTTTCTCAACAGCAGAGTCCACTTGTAATTGGAAATACGAAATGTGCCATGGATAATAAGCAACAGCATTGTTATACTTTTTTCCAACAGCCAAGTTTTATTTATTTTCTCAACAGCAGAGTCCAATTGTAATTGGAAATACGAAATGTGCCATGGATAACAAGCAACAGCATTGTTATACTTTTTTCCAACAGCCAAGTGCACAGGTTCAGAAAAAAGTGATTTTTAGCAATGAGTGATTTTTTTGCCATTTATCACCTCTGAAGTTGTTATTTCTAACATGTTAGCAAAACCTAACACTAACATAATGAGCTGAAAGAAGCTAAGATGCTCAGCAGGATGATACTTCTCTGTGGGTTTCATCACTACCAGGGACGTTGTTTGCATTACACACAGTCATATATTTTTGCCTGTTAAGTAAGCCCAGCGGTGCTGTCTCTTTAGCAAACAATCCACAGAATGTATAATTCTAAGTGCTAATGTGCTCATGTTGTCCACCACTAATGAAAATGTCCTTTCAATGTAGTGGGGGAGAGGACTGTGTTTGATCATGGAGAGTTTCTTTATTTAGGCCTAGTCATTATCTAGTCTCCTCTAAGCCCATTAGCATTCCAGCCATGGATGAGTGGGGCAGTGAAACCTGATAGGATGTCAACAGTCCTGTCCTGGCAACGGCCATTATGGCCAGCCCTGTAAACAAAAGTCACATGGAGTGGAAATTTAATATTTGTTGGTGGCTCTGTGGTGTGTGAAGACTTTTTGTTGTCAACTCATGTGGTTGGAAAGATGGTGGCACCACCATCACTTGTGCCCTTGATGATATTTTGAGCTCCTGTGTTTGTATGTTTCTCTCCAGCTATGTTTCTGTCCTACTGCATCTCAGCTGAGTGGTGCATTAACAGGTTTCAGAATTAATCACAGTAGATATCATATATCAAATCAGCATGCCAAAAGAAAACCGACTCCTTTTAGTTACTTACTGAGCTAGGTGCTGTGGCTGGGGTCATTATGTTTTTGGACTGACCATCCGTCCATGCTTTTCCTGTGAATGCAATATCTCAGGAATGCCTTGAGGAAATATCTTCAAATTCGGCACAAATGTCCACTTGGACTAATCGATGAACTGATTAGATTTTAGTAGTCAAAGGTCAGGGTCACTGTCACCTCATTTGTCTAATTTTTATGAACACTATATCTCAAGAACACTTTGAGGGAATTATTTCATATTTTTGGCACAAATATCCACCTGGACTCAAGGATGGCCTAATTAAAACGTGATGGTCAAATGTCAGGGCCACTATTGCCTCACAAAACATGTTTTTGGCCATAACTTAAGAATTCTTACACTTATTATGACAGAATTTTCCACAAATGTCTAATAGGATAAAATCACACATTGAAGAGATTTTTAATCCAAAAGGTCAAAGGTCAGCTTCACTGTGACATCATAATGAACACTTTCCTGGCCATTATTCAACATCGTATTTCAGGAAGAGAATGGGAGACCTTTGGTCAGATGTTGAATTGGTGACACTTATCTTGCCTGTCCACCTTGAAACTGTGCTGATTGTATATATCTTCTGAGCTGCATGTTTTAGAGTAAAGACCTTTTCTGTAGCAACATCTTTGTTCGAAACATTGTCACCTGTCGTGGCAACCTTTTATGAATGTTGGTCCAGAAGTTTGATTTTACTACTCTTCAGTTTACTGCACTGTGCACCAACCGGGCTGGGTGGGAGCCACCAGAGGCAATTGATAAACTGTGAAAGAGCATCTTTGGCACCACTCATTCTGCAATGACTGCTAGTAACATTGTCCCAACCGAAGAGCAGAAACATTGTGCTAACTTAACGCAGTTGGCCGTAAGTCTGTCAGCAAAGCCAACAAGAAATTAAATGAAAAGCAAGACTTACTATACAAAACATTAAGATTTCACCACCTCGAAATGGTTACACACCATTTTGTGTTTCTTTTTTGTCTTTTTTTTTTTTTTAATAAATTAACCAGTTAGTTACTGGTGTTGGACTACAGAAAGCAAACAAACACCTGCGCTTCGCCAACTGGGTGTGGCCGGGCGGATTTTGCAAGTTTGGCCCACCGTGCGTGCTGGCATAGCTACTCCTCTTTTGCACCTCCGTCCCTCCTACCGGAAAGAGGGAGGAGAGAAGGCTTGGAGTGGGTTTTACACACATCACACCAAGGTAGCCTGGGAGGAGGTCACCACAATTGTAAATCAATGTTGCGTTTCTCTCATGCGCACGCCTTCTCTTTCTCTCTCGCAGTCTCACTCTGTTTCTTTTCTTTTGACTTTTCTAAGATGACAGATGCTGAATATATACTCCCTATCTGATGCTGTGGCTGTTTGTGGTTGGCTGAGAGGGATGTGAACTCATTAGTTTGCAGCTGTGTTAATCAAATCAGGTTGGGTTTCCATTACCCGTGCCAAACGTGCCAAACGGTGCCAATCCAGTCGATATAGAGATACATTTATGTGCTGATTGCAGATAGTTGCATTGAATAGTGTTTTTTTGGGTATTTATTGCATTGTTAATGTGCCTGATATTTCGGAAACCTGCCTGTGAGGTTTTGGTGACGTGTGCGCACTGTCTGCTGGTCAGCCAAACTTCGGCTTACACCGGCTGCGCTCTGCCTGCGCTGACAGTAGACCTGGTTTCAGCTGGCGAGCTTTTAGCGCACCTTCAGCAAAGCCTTTTGGCACGAAACTGTCACTGCGCCAAGCTGGATCTGTTGACACCTCCCCCTGCTGCGCCGCCACACCCATCTCAGCGCACCTCGGTCTGCCAAACTGTCAAACTGAGCGCGCCTCGGCTTACGCTGCTCGAAACTAGCTCTGCGCGGGGTTCACCACCCTGCGCTGCGCCAGGAAACTAGAGCCACTAGTGTTAAATGTTAGCTGCTTCAAAACATGTATGTATGACATGCCTCAGTCTTGCGTTTGTGAAGAGAACAACAGCGTATCCCCTGCAGGAGTACAAGGCTTAGCCTGTTGCACATAAACACAGTAAATTTTGAATGTAGTAAGAGCAAATAGGAAAAGCTTAGCTGATTTTGGAATATATCAAGGCTGTAACGAAAATGAAATAATATGATAATGAAATAACACAATGTTTCCTTGTAAAAACAAACAAAGAAAAAAAATGCACACAAAACAACAGAACAAAGATCTGAGAGTTTGGTAAACCAACCATCAAGATAAAAAATGTAGTTTTTTTAACACCAAACTGCCTTGGGTGTATATGGTCAACAAGGTTGTTGATGCTTAACCATGAGAACACCTTGACTTTTTTATTACACACACGTAATTTGTAAGTATAACATATCACTTACTTTGACAAAAAGGCTGCAACATCAGTCAAAAGATACAGCTACACAGGTCGACACCCAGGGGACCCTAATGACTGATGAATGTTTTTTGGTACACTGAGGACTGTAATGTCTCACTGCTGATAATAATATTTCCAACTAGCTACCAACTAGCTATGAGCTTTTTTTTTTTTTTTAATCTTACCTTTTGGCTTTCATCAAAGGCCTGTATTCTGTACAGATCATAAGGTCCCTTCAAGTAAATTTGTGATTATTGGAAACATTGTTTTCAGGTTGTCCATCTGTCTCTCCTTCCGTCAGTCTGTGCCTCTCACTCTCATGAATACTATATCTCAAGAACACCTTGAGGGAATTTCTTCAAATTTGGCACAAACGTCCACTTGGATTCAGTGATGAACTGAATAAAATTTGGAGGTCAAAGGTCACTATGACCTCAAACAAAAACATGTTTTTGGCCATAACTCAAGAATTCATAAACTAATTACGATAAAAATTTTACACAAATATCTCATAGAATAAAATGATGACAAGTGATGACATTTTTTTCTCTAAAAAGTCAAAGATCAAATCACCTGATAGTGTTCTGCAAAAAGAGACTTACGACTGCACGTCATTCTAGTTCTTTCTCTTTTTTGTCCATCTTGTTCCACTTCATGATTTCTCTAAATGTTACCACTGGAGAGAGACAGGAAAGGGGTCGGGTCGAAAAGAACTGGACCAAAAGCAATTGGCTTGGAGAAACAGATGTAAAAGCCAACTGCAATGGGCCAGCCTTCCCCTGAATGACTAATGGTTATTAGTGTTTCACTGTTATAATGCTAATTAAAGCTCAACAACAAACTGCACTGATGAGGTGGTATTTACCCTGATTATAACCACGTCATTCCCCGGAGACAACTCCAGCACTGCTAAATTAGATTTCACCACATCACATTATTTACATTGCTTTAAAACTGCTAGTGTAATAGATCTAACAGACAATTAGGACTCTCCTAAGTGATTGTGTTCATGGAGGCTAACAGAATGAGGTAACAGATTTGATGGATGGATGCGTGGGCACACAGGGCATGGAGAATGATAAAGGGGTTGCCGGCCTCCTGAAGGTGAATGGAGGGTATGGTGGAGGGGGTGCAGAAAGATGAGTAGGGCCCCTGGGAGTGATGGCAAAACTGACGGTTGTTCATAAATAATATGTTCCAAATTTCCCTTTGGGATAAATAAAGTTCTTTCTATTCTATTCTATTCTATTCTATTCTATTCTATTCTATATTAATGAAAGATGAAAAGAATGTGCATGATTTTGCACACAAAGAGTCCATTATTTAGAAATTGTGAGTGATGAATGTGTAGTACATTTGCCATATGGTATGTACATATGGATATTCAGTATCAGGGTGACTATAAAGTCTTTCCCTGACTAAATGGGAAGAATAGTTGAAGTTGAAATTGCAGCGTTTTTCAACAAACCCCCGTTCTGACTGTCTTGTCCTTTGGGGGGAAAAAAGAAACAGGGACTTGTTCATCTTTGCAGTAGCTGTCTGGTGATGAGCAGTGACAGGTTCCACTTCAAATAGACTGGCAGAAGCTTGTTGTGAGATGAAAAACTGAACAGAAACCACAGAATGTGGGTCAGAAGTTATGTTCTCCTCTGCTGTCCCACAATTTCAGGCATTTTACTTACATACTTTTTATTAAGTTATCTCAATGATATCTTTATCTTTTGGATTCAGAGGTTGCTATTTTTAATCAATGTACTATAACCAAGCTAGTACTTTTGAGTCCAGCCTATTGTACCTCTGATTGAACAACTGATTTTCCAACCAGGGAAAATGGCATTCCCAGGAGACAGCATCAGATTTTTTTTTTTAAAATCACTATTCAGAAACATTTTTGGTGATTCAGAGGTCTGGAACATGGCTATCAAGTTCCACTGCTAAGCAACAACATTGAAACATACAGTTATGGTCAGGCACACTGCACCCATCCATCAACCAGGTCTTCACACCCTTGCTTTCTGCCTCACTACATATATGGCATGCTACTTTATGCGTTAGCACTGAGCATTGGCATTTGATGTAAATCCTGAGGTGCTGAATTGATCTGGGTTATGATTGTGTTTATGATGACCCGGATTTTGTGTTTGGTCATGTACACACCCAACACATTTTAATTCCAGTTCCTCAAATATCACCACTTTGTCAGTGGACCTAGGCGTCTAAATATGACATGCTAGGTACCCTCCTGCATCTGTTTGGGATGTTCAGGGACAGTGTGTAAATCTACGCCTGTACATACATTGTGTCATTTCAAAATACACCTCTGTTTTCATAGAAAATGTTTAGTTTCTGCTCGTTACGTTGCATATAGTCTTTTTTTAAATAAGCTTACAATTTTGATAAAACACTTTGTTTTGGGGTTTATTTCCTTAGGTTTAGGCAACAAAGTCACGTGGTTAGGTTTAGAAAAAAACATCATGGTTTGGCTCAAAATTCACATGAACAAAGCACTCGTAGGTGAAAGTATGGAGTTTGTTTTACCCATCCACCACTGACTTTCTTGCTCTGTATTAAGAGATTTGCCAATGTTGTGACAAACTGCTATCCGGTGCATATCATACTACTGCGAAGGGTGCCACTGTGTTTTTGATGCCGACATCCACTGACTAAGTGCCGGTATTTGATGAGTTGGATTGTTGGCCACTGCTTCTTAAACTGATGTGCCCAGTGCATATTATACCTCCACAAAAGGTGCCACTGTGCGTAGGTGGCTGGTGCCAATATCTCTGACAAAGCGGCGGAATTTGACAAGTTGGGCGTGAGAATGCTGCAACACCATATCCCTTTTTCAAACACTTGGATAAGCCCTTAGCAAGCTTATAAGAAACCTGAACATGTCACCTGCAGTACTGCAGGGTACTGTTGAATACATAGACATACATACTGGTTTCTGTGTGCTGCCGAATACCTGCACAGGCATTGCTTCAGCCAAGTGACAAGTAACATCAATATAAACAATGGTAGTAACAAAAATATCTCACTTCTGGAGCAATGAAGAAACAGAGTTTTGTATTTTGGTAATGAAGAGGCTGCATATCTTCATGTACTTCTCCCCTGTCCTAGCACCTTTCAGGAGTAGCGGTGAGAGGGGGAGGGAGAGAGAGAGAGAGAGAGAGAGAGGCAATGGAATTGCTAAAAGCAGACAAGTGTTGGCGATTGGAGCAAAGAAGAAATTAGCAGAAACATTGTCCAGTGTAGTGTTTAATATTTCCTGTTGCCCATTTTTGCAAACATCCCAGCACCTGCACAAAGAGACTGTGTTAACTAGGAACCAGGATGCTAGTTAGTGTTTGTATGGATATGAATAACCACATTTCTCTGTGCTCCTTGCAAACATCATTATCCTAATGTGATCAAAACCACAATTAGCCTCATAAATTGTGAATATCCATGTCAATGTAAACACACCTATGTCAGCTGGGATATTCTCCAGCCCCCCCGCGACCGTCAAGAGGATGAGCGGTTACGAAAATGGATGGATGGATACAGCATTTGTACAAACACGCTGTGTGCAGGGTGATATGAGGCCAGCAGGAGGCGGGCTGGTGCATGTACAGTACAGGCCAAAAGTTTGGACACACCTTCTCATTCAATGCGTTTTCTTTATTTTCATGACTATTTACATTGTAGATTCTCACTGAAGGCATCAAAACTATGAATGAACACATGTGGTGTTATGTACTTAACAAAAAAAGGTGAAATAACTGAAAACATGTTTTATATTCTAGTTTCTTCAAAATAGCCACCCTTTGCTCTGATTACTGCTTTGCACACTCTTGGCATTCTCTCCATGAGCTTCAAGAGGTAGTCACCTGAAATGGTTTCCACTTCACAGGTGTGCCTTATCAGGGTTAATTAGTGGAATTTCTTGCTTTATCAATAGGGTTGGGACCATCAGTTGTGTTGTGCAGAAGTCAGGTTAATACACAGCCGACAGCCCTATTGGACAACTGTTAAAATTCATATTATGGCAAGAACCAATCAGTGAACTAAAGAAAAACGAGTGGCCATCATTACTTTAAGAAATGAAGGTCAGCCAGTCCGGAAAATTGCAAAAACTTTAAATGTGTCCCCAAGTGGAGTTGCAAAAACCATCAAGCGCTACAACGAAACTGGCACACATGAGGACCGACCCAGGAAAGGAAGACCAAGAGTCACCTCTGCTTCTGAGGATAAGTTCATCTGAGTCACCAGCCTCAGAAATCGCAAGTTAACAGCAGCTCAGATCAGAGACCAGATGAATGCCACACAGAGTTCTAGCAGCAGACCCATCTCTAGAACAACTGTTAAGAGGAGACTGCGCCAATTAGGCCTTCATGGTCAAATAGCTGCTAGGAAACCACTGTTAAGGAGAGGCAACAAACAGAAGAGATTTGTTTGGGCCAAGAAACACAAGGAATGGACATTAGACCAGTGGAAATCTGTGCTTTGGTCTGATGAGTCCAAATTTGAGATCTTTGGTTCCAACCGCCGTGTCTTTGTGAGACGCAGAAAAGGTGAACGGATGGATTCCACATGCCTGGTTCCCACTGTGAAGCATGGAGGAGGAGGTGTGATGGTGTGGGGTGTTTTGCTGGTGACACTGTTGGGGATTTATTCAAAATTGAAGGCACACTGAACCAGCATGGCTACCACAGCATCCTGCAGCGACATGCCATCCCATCCGGTTTGCGTTTAGTTGGACGATCATTTGTTTTTCAACAGGACAATGACCCCAAACACACCTCCAGGCTGTGTAAGGGCTATTTGACCAAGAAGGAGAGTGATGGAGTGCTGCGGCAGATGACCTGGCCTCCACAGTCACCGGACCTGAACCCAATGGAGATGGTTTGGGGTGAGCTGGACCGCAGAGTGAAGGCAAAGGGGCCAACAAGTGCTAAACACCTCTGGGAACTCCTTCAAGACTGTTGGAAAACCATTTCAGGTGACTACCTCTTGAAGCTCATGGAGAGAATGCCAAGAGTGTGCAAAGCAGTAATCAGAGCAAAGGGTGGCTATTTTGAAGAAACTAGAATATAAAACATGTTTTCAGTTATTTCACCTTTTTTTGTTAAGTACATAACTCCACATGTGTTCATTCATAGTTTTGATGCCTTCAGTGAGAATCTACAATGTAAATAGTCAAGAAAATAAAGAAAACGCATTGAATGAGAAGGTGTGTCCAAACTTTTGGCCTGTACTGTACATGTTAGTTGATACAAAAACAGCAGGCCTTAGCTGGAATACATCTTCTGCCTTGTTAGGGAACAGATACCTCTTGCCAGCTGTGGAATACCTCTTGGCAGGGAAAACTGAAGCATACTGTAGTCAGATGATTCTATGATGAGCATTCACTGTCTTGGTATCCCACAGGGAGCCTATGTGGGGACCTAAGGAGTCCAGTGGGACCATCAGCCATAGGAGGCTGTGTGATGATGGTTAGTTTGGCAGTCATAGAGGAAATTACTTATCGACCCAGTGGCTCTTTTTATACTGCAGAATAAGTTCATGCTGCTGAAAGGGTTATTGAATTAGTGCTGGGTCACATGGAGGAGGAGAGGGGCAGACTAGGGAACAACCCTACATTTTTTTTTTTTGGCCATTTTGCCTTTAATGGACAGGACAGGTAAGCGTGAAGGGGGAGAGAGTGGGGGATGACATGCAGCAAGGGGCCACAGGCTGGATTCAAACCCGGGCCGCTGCGGCAACAGCCTTGTGCATGGGGCGCCTGCTCTACCACTAAGCCACTGACGCCCCACAACCCTACATTTACCTGCATTTAAGATGTGACTGAAAACCGAAGGCTATTAATGGAGTGATGCTTTGTTCTGCTGCTTAACTGCTTCAAAATGCCATTTTCTTTTTCATTCTACTATTGAAGGTTCCCTAATGAATATTATTTGTATCAGGGGAGTGCAGAGAACCTCCTAAAGCAGAGTAAATTGTAACACAGACTTTTTAAGTGATTACATAGGGTCGATTCTTTCGTGCTCTGGCCAGTTGACCCCAATACTGCCAAACAGTGATCCCTGAAATTTCACAGAGATTGGACATGTTTCAGCAGTGTTCAGTAACAAAGAGTGTTTTCAGCTGACATAAGTAAATTTCTTTGTCATATTTGTTTTTCAATCACTGAGCTGTGTATGTAAAAGTCACCAAATCCAACCATGTATCACCTTAATAACTATCTTCTTGCCTAATACATAACACTGTTTTGAACTATGAAGCTCTATAGATAAAATTTCCACACAATGGGGTTAGTTGTAACATGATGTTACAAGTTCATTTTCTCTTTTCTTGCACTTCAAACTTATGTTCAGTTTTAACTAATGTCCTTAATTAAATGAGATATACATTGTATTCTTAATATATCAGGTATCTTGACACAAAATTTCACAGTCTTGTCGATATTCATACATTTGATACATTCAATATTTTGACATGCGGATCTGGGTTACCCAATCTATGTATATCTATTGGTCCAACCATTAAATATGGATGATAGACTAACAGATGGATGGATACCTGTATGGATATGTATTCTTCCCCTGATGCAGATGGAGACATAGTGCATCTACATCCATTTATCCATAAATCTTGAAGGAAGAAAGAGAGGAAATTACAGAATATCCACGCATACTGATGATGATTCTCAAAGTCAAGAATGCTTTCTCTGTAGGACAGATCTTTCCAAATTGGGTCCTATAGAGGCTAGGCAAGACTCCTTTCTAGCATTCAGTGAACACACTTTGGAAGAGGCAGCAAGTGCCCATGCATCATTGAAGAGGTATTAACTCTTGCAAATCATGCGCAAAGAAATGTGAGTACTTTATGCCCACTGAGGATACACACATGCATCCTTGAAAACGCTTTCAAGGAAGGACTCAGTCTTTGGTTGAATTCAAAGGATCCTTGGCATTAGAACAGTTCTCCGGAGGCATTCAGTGACGTAACCACCATGAAATTCAGTTGTTTAAGGATCCTTCCTTGACTTTGAGAAACACCATGTGCTATATGCTGTCTTTGTGTTGATCTTTCTATTCATGAAGCATTGGTTAGATGAGGGATGTACAGATGTTTTGATATCTATCATACATAGATCCATAAACAGTATCAACCTATAGTATCTAGATAGAATTATATTGAATTATTTGTGTTAAACAGACTTTCCCAGCAAATGTTACAACTAACCCCCTGCCAGTTACAATTAACCCCACCCATTGAGTATGTTGTAACATTTCACTTCTGCCACTTCTTGGTGCAATTGAAGAAGAAAGGTAAGTTCCAGAAAGAAAAAAAAACAACCACTGTTCATTTGTAGGAGAGATGTGCATGTTGTAGAATAAAACAAAAAAGATGATTAATCTGAAACCATTTTAATAACATTAAAAACTTAAATGTGTTAGGTTGTGCCCTGCTTTCCCCTAACAATGGATCAGTTGTGGGTAATAAAACAGATGTTGCTAGTGGTGCTTTATTTAGCCACATTTAGCTCAATGTTGGCTGGACTGCAGAATGTGATTTCAGCCTTATAAACACAAAAGTCTGTCCGTGAGTGAGTGAGTGCTTGACTGATTGATCAAGTTACACCACTGGTGAGTAAGTGATATTAGTGTTGGTGTCTTCCCTTTGGCCGTTGCGCTTTCAAAATAAATAGGCACCAACATCCTGACGGTCCTGTATTACTGTATTCCTCATTTCTCTTTAACCAGTGTAGCATGATAACAAGACTGCAGGGCTGTCTCGTGTTTATTGATGGGAGTAGCAAGCTAGCTAGCTAACTAGCCAACCACTGCATTAGTAAAATTTAATATCTTAGTGCTCTTGCTCTTGTCACAGTATAGAAAAAAAGCATTGCTATCATCAGATGAAGGATAACTTTGTTCAGCTCATTTTCTGTAAACGCTAACGTTAGCATAAAAGCATGGTGGAATTAGCAAGCTAGCTGGCCAGCCGCGGTCAAAATGGCAGTTTTGGATGGAGGAAAAAGAGGATCACCTCATCAGTTTATTTGAGGAACACACAAGTCTTGATATTTATGCAATTTTTTCTTGGTCAGTAATATTCATATGAACAATGAGAGTCAGGTTGGTTGAAATAAAACAGGTGTTGCTCAAAGTAAAAACAGAAAATTACTGCCATCTGCCAGCATAGTCCCTTGTTCCTCCCAGCATTTAAGAGCCCTTTAGGCTCGTTTAGCTCATTGTTCAACTCAATTCAGTTCAATTCAATTCATTTTGATTCAACTCAATTCAATTCAATTCAATTCAATTCAGTTCAATTCAATTCAATTCAATTCAATTCAATAGAACATTTACTCAAGAGGAAATTCTCAAAAAATGTGATAAAAATGAAAAACAATGTATAAAGCCACATAGCCTACTGCCAAAACAAACGTTACCACACTGTGCTATGGGACAACTATTAAAAAGTACATAAATAAGGGAAAAAGGTAATAAAAGGTAAGAAAAGATGAGGAAGAGCAACTGTAGCAGGTTGCTACCCTATGCAGTGTTGGAAATGGTTTTGGTCTTTACAGCTTACAAACAACATTCTTAATAACCTTGTTTTTAGCTGATGCAGAAAGCTGTTTCAAGCAAAATAGCTCCAATAACTTTGCCTGCTCAGAACCTTATGCCAGACATACAAAGTTATCAACAAAATTAGGGAGTTGGATAATCTTTGGAGTTGGTTGAGACCAAAACAGAGCTAAAAGGAGATTAAAAATTTTATCTTACAATATCAGGTGTACAAAAACTAGACTCCTATAAAAAATATGATGGTACTCTGTCAGCTGTATGTGTTCTAGTCTCTAAAATGTTGTTAATGTTTACATTTTAAGCTTACTCTCTCACTTGGTGTATTGTGTAATCTCTGTTCAACAAGCCCGTCCCACCTCCTCTCTGCCAGCCAAGCAGCATATGACATTAAAGAGCCTAATACAGATATTAATAGTAGTCAGGAGAGATGTATAACTTGAAACTGTAAACATAACTACTCTGAACTATCATTTATTACAAGTTAAGGAAAATTAATTTGTCAGCATTATTTATCATTTGAAATATAACAAATCCTGAAATAACAAGCTTCGATAAGCCCTTTGAAATGTGTTGCTGGTTAATTTGGTATTTTAGAATGATTTCCCCATTTCCCATATTTATTTATTGTCTCAGCCATCACCAATCAATACCAAAGATATGTTATTGAGTGGAAAGGATCAACGCTATAACATATAATAAAAAAAAAAAATGCAAGCTTGTCCTGAACACACACACAGACACACTCAGACACAACTATTTATATCTTTATACCCAGGACTGACTTTGATCCACACTAGCATAACATGGCACAACATCTGACCCAGCTTTGATTGCTAGCTTTGATATTCCAGTCACATGTTCAAAAGATGGAAACTGAGGAAGAATGGCCGGATCAGTTAGTTCTGGACCTGGCAGAGGAAGTAATCCCTTCTCTTTCCATTTTGACCTGTCTTAATTCTTTGTTGATGCTGGGTTGTTGGACTTTGGCCTGACCTTTCCTCTCTTATCTTTTTCCAGAATGGTCTTAATGCACTGCACCTGGCAGCCAAGGAGGGCCATGTGGACCTGGTCCAGGAGCTGTTGGACAGAGGTGCTGCAGTAGATTCAGCCACAAAGGTAGGTTATCTCAGCATCTCACTTCAGATTCATCCACATGTCCTCGCAGAATAGGTGCTGCTACTAAATTAGTGACATAGTAGAATTGCAAAGCAGGTGGGTTACCCAGCAACTTGTAGATTAGGTAGCTGGCACCAGATAACGTCAGATAGATGTTGGATTCTGACGTCAGACAGACATTCAATTTTGGTTGTAATGGTTGGACATCAGGTTGAGGATATTTTAAATGTCTAACAGTGTTTAAATTTCATGTTGCGTGGACATTATCATTACAAACTTTGGGTATTGTTTTCCTTAGTTTTTGACTAACTGCTGTGTGATCAAATGTGCTAAATATGACTTAGTGCACCATATTTACCCTCTGCCATTTTATTTGTGTCTAAATTCAAAGTGTGAATTTCATTCACTATATAGTACCTCAAATATTCCAACAAAGGAATGAAAGTAGTAGCATCCACAGCATGTCAATCAATCAATTTATTTATCACATGAAATCACAAGAATATGATTTGAGGGAGGCCACTGGTAGTAAACAAGCAAAAATTTTGTGCACTACTTTCTGCTAACAATCCCACAAAGCAATGCATCACGTGATAAATGCAAAAAATAAGGCTGTGTGACACCTGTCAGTCATGTCCCAAAATCATGGTAATTTATGTCTGACATCTTGATTTACTGCTAACTATAGGTTAAACTATTGAGTGTACATTATATACTGGGACTAGTGTGATTGAGGGATTGATTGTGAACACAGCCAGTAGCTGTTGAAGCTAGCTGCCTTTCTAATTGCCATTTAGGAATGCCTGTAGTTTGGTCACTAACCAAACATTATGTTAACACACTTTATTCAAGTTTACAGTATCTCATACATAACTGCAAACAATACTTACTTAGTTGTTAATATTTTAGCATAGTAGAGCTATATAAAAGCAGGTGGTCCCACACAGCTGATAAGCTATTGTAGCTTCCTCTGTTTTGGAAAGTCCGGCTCTTCGTAGATTCATTCATTGATCAGCACTGTCAAAATGGCTTGTTATTGGTCAACATGCAAATTAACAACAAGTTAAGTTTGATGCAAATCTGTTTAAATTATGCATTTAAATTTGAAAATTGAAATATGGCCAATATGACATTTGAAGCATTTGACAGGAAAACAAATTCAACTTTTTTTTTCTTTTTTCCCCATTATGTACAAATTACCTCTTCAAACTCGGGATTAGAAATTTCAGGACATAGAATTACCTCATGATATGTCCATACCAAATCATGCAGTGAAAGTAATTACTGAGAATACTACAATGGTTTGGACAGACACAGTGTGTGTAGCTCTGGGAGCAGTAGTTGTTTTGTGTGGTCATTGTTTTTACATTTTAAGGATTTAGCTCATGGTCTTATCTAGATTTATTTATGATGACTGCAGTCCTAGGGCGGCACGGTGGTGTGGTGGTTAGCACTCTCGCCTCACAGCAAGAGGGTTGCCGGTTCGATCCCGGGCGTGGGAGCCCTTCTGTGTGGAGTTTGCATGTTCTCCCTGTGTCAGCGTGGGTTCTCTCCGGGCACTCCAGCTTCCTCCCACAGTCCAAAGACATGCAGATTGGGGACTAGGTTAATTGATAACTCTAAATTGTCCGTAGGTGTGAATGTGAGCGTGAATGGTTGTCTGTCTCTATGTGTCAGCCCTGCGATAGTCTGGCGACCTGTCCAGGGTGTACCCTGCCTCTCGCCCGATGTAGCTGGGATAGGCTCCAGCCCCCCCGCGACCCTCAAGAGGATGAAGCGGTTAGAAGATGAATGAATGAATGAGTCCTAGTTAACAATTAATTCCAATTAGCAAGCAAGTTGTTCAAAATTAAAAAGATATGTAAGCCCATTTCTGCCAGTATGCACTGTAAACCCCCAATTCACTCACTTAACTTTTTTTTTTTTTTTTTTTTTTTAGGAAACATCAGCACTTTTAGTACAATACAGAAACATAACAGTTTGAGTTCATCAAGCACAAAATAAATGTGTCACATGACCCTTGTCTAACAGGTACTTTGTCAGTTTAAGTCATATCGTGGCAAACTTTCTCAATTGCTAGAATAAGGCAAGGAGATAAATTCTGAACTAAGATGATTTAATTTCACCTCAGCACAGCTTTATGTTAGACACTTTAATGTCCACACAGGTGGGAGGTCACTAACTGTGTATATGACTTAACTCACAGTGCAAAATGTCTTTTACGCAACACTAACTGTAAACCATTTGAACCATTGTTAAATACATAACATTAGTCACTGCATAATGGGTAACGAGTAATTTAGAACACATTTAATCACAGTTTTCTTCTGCTTATTGCCTTAAACACATTGTCTTACAGCATGCTGGGAAGCTCAACCCATTTAGCCCCAACACGCTGCAATATGTTAACTGCACAATGATGGTGTTGTTTATTGGCCTTAAACTAATTAGGTAAAATTGGCTTTATAAATTTTGGTCAAATGAACTCAAAACTCAAAAATTGTTGACCTAACATAAAAAAATGATGTCAAGCCCACAAAGGATGAGTTTTGTTTAAAGTGAACAGAAAGTTTTTATGCTATTTTGACAATCCGGTGCATTTATGTAGACTTTACATTTAAAAATTGTGTCATGCATGGATTGGGATTTACAGGGTGATAAAAAAAGATCTCATAATTAGAATAGTAATAATAATAATAATGAGAACCTTTCAGAATTTATCTCAAAATAGTGAGAAAATTTCTCAAAAATACTGAGTTAGTATTTTAAAGAAGTTTTCTAAAATAATGACTTAGAACCTCAGCTTGCTGAAAATGTTAACATCTCTTGTTTCAAGAAATTTTCCTCAATGTTATGACTTTCAGGATCTTTTTCTTCATCACACTGGCAGAAATCGACTTCCATATGGGAATGTTTGTGCTATTCTAAGTTATAAAAAATATATTTTCTTGGCCACAAAATAATTAAATAAAAAAGTGAGCACTAATGAAGAGAAAAGGTATAACATACAATTTAATATTTGTAAATAATTTTATGGAAAGAAGACATATTGATTCTAAGTTTAGGATTCATATCATTCATTGAGAAAAACAAGCTTCTACAGAGAATTAAGTGTCTAGAAATACAGTTGATGAGATAGTGGGGCACTAAAGGAAACTGATATGGATAGTAGAGTAGTAAGCATAGTGATATGATGCATAGGCAATGGTGAGCATTCCAACTCCTGCAATTAGAGAAGGCTCATTACTGAGCAGGTACCCAGAATCATGTTGGCGTCACTCCCAAATACAACTACATGCTACATTTGCCAAACAGCAGAGCTGTTTATAGGTTGGAGTATATATATATATATATATATATATATATATATATATATATATATATATATATATATAAATCACTCACTCAAAAAGTTACGTATGGGTGACAAATGAAAGGGAAATAATGAGTGGAGAAAGAAAAGTAGATGCTTCTGTACAAGGCACAAAATTTCACTAAATGGTTTGATGAGTATGAAAATGATCATATCATATGTTATGGTTATCCTGGTCACCAGATCTCAACCCAACTCATTTTTCAGTTCTGTAAATGACTCAGTAGTTAAGTACTGAATTTAACATGTAAAGACCTGGATGTTACTCTATACCCTTTGTTACTCCCATGGGGAGTAACAAAGGGTATAGAAGATCAGAATGACACATGGTTGAAGTACAAACTTCATGGTCACTATCATTGCTTGCTTCTCATGAAGCGTTAAATTCGAACATTTTTCTTTGATATATCTGGTGTAGTTGTTATGGAATGTGTTATTATTATTGAACAAGTTGCCTGATATGTGTGCATTTATGATTCCATAGCCACACCTTAGTTGGAGGGGAAAAGGTGTTGTTATAGTTGTAATGGTTCTCCCATGAAACCACTGAGTGCTCTAGAAGGACTGCTTTCTGTATGAACTTTAAGCAGCTACATATAAAAGCTACCCCAGAGGATTACTGATACCTGTGAATGTGAATTGTGATATGGATTCATCATATTTCTACAACAGCTCTTTTGTAACTACTTGACATAACTACCATGTACTGGCTTTAATGATATTTGGCATTTATTCTGCCCCTAATACCCAAATGCCCTATCTCACAATGTAGACAAAGGTGAAAAATAATTTGTGTATCCACTCTGTGATTCTAATCTTCTCAAAACTATAAAGGGTTCTTCCTTGGCCAATGCTACACCATTATAACAAGTTTCATGTAAATCAGGCCAGTAGTCTTTTCATAATCCTTCAGACTACTAGATAAATCTACCAGTCGAACTGAAAATATAGCCTCCTCATCAGAGGTAATAAGGTTAGGTCATAAAGATATACCAGTATGAAGTGTGGCACCTTGTGTTGCAAATCATTATTTTTATAAGGAAATGCTTATTGTCATTGTCTATTTATGTTTTCTTTTCATACAGAAAGGAAATACAGCACTTCATATATCCTCTTTAGCTGGTCAGGCTGAAGTAGTGAAGATCCTGGTCAAACAAGGAGCTGACATCAATGCACAGTCTCAGGTGAGCCTCTACACTGCTACTGCTACTGAGATCTTTTGATGCTGTCATCCCTTTATAGAGTCAATGCCAATAGCACTTCCTGTATTATTCATCATCAATATCATGTTAGACAGCTATGATTTTGTTTTGGGATGTGCTCTGTAAATACAGTAGATGCTGATGACCTGTAGTATATTGGTAACTCCTTGTATTTGTCTTCATGCTGTAGAATGGATTCACTCCTCTATACATGGCCGCCCAGGAGAATCACATGGATGTGGTTCGATACCTGCTCGAGAACGGAGGCAACCAGAGCACTGCTACTGAGGTGAGAGTGTGTGTTTAAGATGACTACCTTGGACTGCAGTGTGCTGGCAGACCATCAAAAAATGTATAGGCTTTTTAGAATTTGATCAAAATGTTGAAAGGTAAATACACTTCATCAGTTATTAATGTTTATTCTTTAATTATCTTTCATAGATAATAAAACAGCAGGAAAGTCAAAAGCCCTTTTTAAACAGGAATTGCGCAAATTTGCAGGAAAGCCCAATCAGTCTTTTTTCAGCATTGGCAGTATAAAAACAAAATCGGAGAGTGTGGCAAAATGCTGCCTACCTACTTTTGTTTATACAGAATGTGCTTTTTTTGGGGCAATGGGGGCGTGAGCAAGTAACAAAACGTGTAGCTCAGCGTGTGACGTAAACAGTGATGTGGGAGGGAAGCCGTGGCTGGTCAGTCCTTTGGTAGTTCTCTTGTTAGTCAGCCCGTTCTTCACCGTTCCTGTCATCTGTCGGTTAATGGCCTCTTCGTTTGCGAGGACAAGGAGGGTGCGCAATTCCTTGTCTCCCCAATTGCTCATCTTTACAGTGTCTGTCAGATTTGTGTTTCCCTCTTGCTATTAGCTGCTTGCTAATTCCTGCTATCAGCTGTTTCCTGTTTATCCACCGCCAGTGGCTCGCATGTGTGGTGTCATAAACAGCTCCTCCCACAAGTCTTCAACAGCCCCTCCCTTTGTGGAAGGCCGCCTCGGCCTGTTTAAACTAAAAGGGTTCCACCAATATGACTACCCTACGAGGCGGAAAATTGGGCACCTCGGATCAACTCGCCAATCCGGCTCTGTGTGTCTAAACGCTTGCAGCTTGCCGGCAAAACGGCCCAACATTCATGGAAAATCTGGCAGTGTAAAAGGGGCTAATGTCAGGTCAGGCCTTTTCAGCAGGCTAATCAGGAAGCAACAAATACACAACAAAAAAAACAGACAAAATCTGTTTGTCTCATTTTCTCGTACTATATTCTGTCCTGTGGAAAGATACTAAACATTTGATTGACAATGGATTGTTTTCAATTACTTAAAATACCTTAGTGTTGGAGTAAAATACAATAGTTTATATGTAGGCAATGGATTTATGCCTCTGCACCGGTGACAGTACTGGCCGAAGCCATTATGTTTTTGGGTTGTCCGTCCATCTGTCTGTCCCAGTTTTATGAACTTGATATCTATAAACCATTTTGAGGGAATTCAAGTTTGGCAAAAACATCTCCATAGACTCAAGGATGAATTGATCAGATTTTGGTGGTCAAAGGTCAAGATCACTGTCACCTTGTCTGTCTTATTCTTTAGGTAATTTCTTTAAATGTAATCAAAATTATAGTTTTTTTTCAGGACATCTTTTCATTTGTTTTCAGTAGGTCAGAATTAGTAAGAATGTACGAGTTGTACTGTTTCATTTTCTATTAAAGATAATTTAAAAAAGTAATGATAATAACGCCTGAAGTGTTATTTTCCTGAAAACACAACACAAAATGTGATAAACATTTGCATTTTTACGTGTAGGTTAGTGTTGCTATAAAATAAAATAAAAATAGTTAATGAATAAGCATTAAACACAAAGCAGATACAAGGCTGATGTAACTGCCATTGTTTTGCAGATTTTTGACCATAATCCAAGGTATGTGATTGTTTTAAATTTCATGGCAATCCATACTGGAGATGTTGACACATTCCGCTCTGCATGAAAAAATATCAACATGCTGATAGTTATAGAGAAAATGGAAAGGGACCACCAAGTCATTAGGACACATCATCTGGGAATCATGATGACAAATGACAAAATCACATGGAATATGAACACAAAGTGGTAGTCTGAATCACCATGATCATCAGGGATCACCAAAGTCATCAGAATTCATCCTTAGGGGACCATGAATGTTCGTACAAAATGTCATGGCAATCCATCTGTTGTCTGTTGAGACATTTAAGTCTTGACCAAAGTGGTTCACTCACTGACTGATGAACACTAACCTTCCTAGAGCTCCACTGCTACCATGTTCATCATTAACCTAATTGAAACTTCCTGCAGAGATTTCCTATTGAAAACATCAAACAGCAGAGTACCTCCCTGTCCTGGTGGATGTCCAGTGTGAAAATTATGCAGGAATGGCAGCCACCTAAAAGCATATGGGAATAAGCGAATGAAAACAGTATTTACTGTTAAAAAGATGAAGTGTGAGCAGTAGAACGGTGGATATAAAAGCCTACTTTACACTACATGGTTCAAGTGACCCAATTCTGATTTTTTCCGCTCAAGTGGCACACATCGGATCTGTAACATGAATGTATAAATAGGAAAAAAACGCATGATATCGGATATTGTCAGATCAGATTCAGGCCTCCTTCATATGTGGAAATATATCGGATATGAATCAGATATCTGCCAATAGGTCTGTAATCTAAACAGACAGATCGGATATTTCCTGGCAATCCACGTACGTCATGAATAATGCGACGACAGCGCATTTTGATGATGTACTTATGAGCGAGGGAAAGTAAGGAAAGGCGAATAAATCGCACTTTAATCAAAAACTATGAACCAAAAAAGCACAATCTATCCCGAGTAAGACAACTGCTTGATCCCCGTCTCCAGTGTACCAGCAGAGAACCTGCAGAACCGAATCAGCGAAAAAACACACCGGGCTACACAGCCTCTCTACCTGAGCAGCTGAAGCTGCGGCTTGCACCCTCATAGGGCTCGCATCCCTCATAGGGCTCGCACCCCTCATAGACATATATACGTAGAGATCAAATACATTATTTTTGGTGCCTAACTGTTTCCCAAGTATATTAGTGTGTGTGTGTGTGTGTGTGTGTGTGTGTGTGTGTGTGTGTGTGTGTGTGTGTGTGTGTGTGTGTGAATGAATAAACGAGAGGCATTAACGTAAATTTCTTTGTAGAAAGGCACTTTATGAAATTAAGTCCATTTACTTGTATTTGTTTACAGCGCAGCCTTGCCATATCCAATATAGCGGCGACGTTGACGTACGACTCAGCTCTCGATATGGCGTCTACATATATATGTCCATGCGCACCCTCGGCACACAGACACACAGACGGTGCTTCTGCTTGCCAGCCAAACGTGTGCGCAACTGTGAGAAATAAATATGTGAGGTGTACGCTGCTTTTCTATCTTTTTTTCTGTCAGCGACATACACTCCTAACACAGGACGAGTTGATTATTAAGCCATAGTGATGCGCGGATTGGCTCTGATAGCACCCGAATCAGCATGTACGCATCAACCATCCAGCCGCACGGACATTTCAGCCATGCTGTCTATGATCCTGTCCTGCTGGCTGTCCCGTTCATACAGACTTCATTTCAGCACAGTTACTACCTCTGCTGCTGACTTAAAGGTGAGACAACTCTGTCCCCCCATTCCATGATTGTACCTTTTATACAGAACAGTGAGGCAGCATAACAGCATGGAATTCCCACCTTGAAGAGGCAGTGTAATGGGGGCTTATGGGTCATCATGGTGAGATATGGTCCCAGGGACACCTATTGTCACAGGGACTACCACAGAATTGTTTGCCAGGTGTTTCTTTCTGACTTTCTGTCTGTGGACAGATTTTGTCACTGTAACAGTGTCACCATCTTGCCAAATACAGCCATGAAACTTTTTTAAAGTGTTGAAATAAAAATAAAGGTTGAGTTTAAGAGATGGGTATGGTCCGAGCAAGGGGGTCAACAGAAGTTGGGTAGGAAGAAGGGAAGGGGTCAGTGGCATTCCTAATTTACGCCCCTGGCCCACATTCGTTGTCATTCGCTGATTGCTGTATCACGGCTGGAGTGATCCCATTGCAAGATGGTCTTGAGTTTGTTCTTGTTATTTGAGATATGGCCATTATGGTTGAAATGACATGAGATTTTCACGGTACAATAACCATCTCAGAAAAATATTGTGGTTTCACAGTATCACAGTATTACAGAATTTATATTATTAGCAGTCAAAATGACCCTTTAAGGAATGAAAACAAAAGGGTTACTGGTGGTTGAACAAATGTTTTATTGCTATAATTAAAGCTTAAAGCCATTTTTTTAATGGAAGTATGTGTGAATGGTCTCCCCTTAGAGAATAACTAAAATAAAGGAGAGATGTAGTGTCCAGTTGCATTTTTTTTTCCAATATCACTGATAAGCAAATGTACACAACTTTCAACTTTTATATCACGGTATACCTTGAAACCAGTATATCGCTGCAACCCTAGTAGCTGTTCCTTAAATACCAACTGTTTAAGAATTTACTGCAACAGCACTCATGAAATGTCTGTCATCCAAACAACTCAGAAGTTTTGAGGTAGACTTTACTGAACATTCACAAATACAAATTCTTGTAGATGTAGATGTAGCTAATCCTCTGAAACTCACGTTCTTCTTTCATCTAGGATGGCTTCACTCCTCTGGCCATCGCCCTCCAGCAGGGCCACAACCAGGTGGTTTCTATCCTACTGGAGAATGATACTAAAGGCAAGGTCCGCCTGCCTGCCTTGCATATCGCTGCCCGCAAGGACGACACCAAGTCAGCCGCCCTGCTACTCCAGAATGACCACAATGCTGATGTCCAGTCGAAGGTATGACCACAGCACGATTTGAGTTGGGGGGTTGGAATGTGTGGATGTGAAGCTAATGTGGTGCTATTTGTTTGTGCCACTGTGTCCATACTGTAGTTTATATGTGGTGTGGTACAAACTGCAGAAGGTAAAGCATTAAAAATTACTCTAGCTTACTTTTAAATGTCAGTTTAAGCATATTAACATCGGGATCCTGTAAGATTCTTTGGATGGCAAGACCTTGTTTAAATCTGATATTAAAATGTGATCTGTGTCTGGATAAGCTTTCTTGATAATCAACAATCTGTTCACACTGTTCTCATTACATCCCATCTTTACAACCTCAGGGGCTGGATTTTCTAGCTCATTACACAAAGTAGGCGAGTAGGTGGAGAGCTGACAACATACAGTTACATAGAAGGTGATGTTACAGTCCAATAGTGTGCACTCCATATGTGTGGGTTGAGCTGTAGTTGTAATCATGACATTACTGCTAGTGATGATGATGTTAGTGGCCTCAATGATGAGGTCTCTATACACAGTGATGATCTGTCAGCCCATAATGGTGACATTCCTACTGACCTGAGGTCTTGAACTTTCTGTACACACCTGTAAAATGTGGGAAAACATTTCTACCTGTGGCTGTGATTGTTTGAACCAAAGTGGTGATTTTCTAGGTAAAGTAAAGTTGATCTCTCCACAGTGATGAAGATATTTTCATGTCAGGATGATGTTTCTGTCCCCATAGAATACACTAGGCCTCATTCACCAACCCTTCTTTAGAGGAAATTTAACCTACTTTTAGACAGTTTTCATGAAAATTCTGACATTCACCAATGTTTTCTTTCTTGGGATTTGCTCTAAGGTACGAACAGAATCGATGCACACTCAACTGTTTTTTTAATTCTTCAAAGTTCTAACTGCTGTGTTGTTAGCATCTGGACTTGCTTGAGTGTCTTAAAGATGTTTCGCTTCTCATCCAAGAGGCTTCTTCATTTCTAAATGATTGGTGAAGAGGCTTTAAATTCTGTTTTGATGTGAACCCTTAAGCGGCCTTCACATGATAAGAACAACGTGCCTTGCTCACCACCAGGTGCGGCGCAGAGGTCTGAGGTAAACTCGGTCAAAGTTCAAATAATTTCAACTCTGAGCACAGCGCTTGGGTGGAAAATCCGAGTGGTGCGCGACAACAAGGGTAGCAGTGCCGCTTTGTCAGGTGTTGCCGCCCTCTCCAAAGACAAACAATGGGACAGCCAGCGCAAAGCAGTTTTACAGCTGATCATGTGTAGAGGCCTTTACAGAGTTGTTGAAGTCACATGTGTGCTCTGAATTTCAGAGTCATCAAGGTCACATGTGAGTCGTTGACCGACCCAGCCATCATGTGTGTCTTTAAGATTAGATGGGTCCAGGTGTGAATGGGTGTTCACGTCTGGGGAAGGATCTCAAGACTGCATTGTCATGGTTTCTACCGTTTTTTTTCCCTGTTAAAGGGGTTTTTTGGGGAGTTTTTCCTTATCCGCTGTGAGGGTCCAAAGGACAGAGGGATGTCGTATGCTGCAAAGCCCTGTGAGGCAAATTGTGATTTGTGATATTGGGCTTCATAAATAAAATTGATTGATTGATTGATTGTAGGTGGGTGATAAGTGGTGTCGTAGGCCACCTCTTTTGTTTCACATAGATGGCTTCTTTCACATCACTTTCAAACCATTGGTCTCTCTGGCCAAGATGTGTACCTTGCTGTCCTCGGAAGAATGTTCTTCTCCTTTAGATGTGAACAGCTAAGTCTTGACCTGAGGAGCTGGCTCATCTTTGCTGTGCCATGCGCTTGTGGAGTGGTTGTTTTTTTTCCCCAGTGTACAAATTTATGCAGTCCTGGCTGCATTGAACTGCATACACTACATTACTCTGCTTCTGCCTGGGTGTTTTATCCTTTGGTGGAAAAGCCTCTGCCTCAGTGTGTTACTGGGTTTGATGTGCACAGGGATGTGAAGATCCTCCTCAGTTTTTCAGATACTTCTGCAACATATGGAATTACTTTTTTATTTTTCATCTCTTCTTTTCTGTCTACTCTGGGTCTTTTGAGGTTCTGGCAAGGGCCCAGTTAGGGTAGCCACAGGTTTTGCAACCTTGCGGAAAGCGAACACCAGCCTCCCAGGAAAAAGTTGATGGATGCTGGACCCATCCACCACTTCTCCTGTCCGCCTTACTCAGACTTCCGCCACCTTAACTTTCGTTATTGTCCTGCCATAGCGCCGTTAAACAATAATGGCAACCAGCAGCATATCATGCTGACATAAAAGGACAGCTTTTTTTTGTGGGTGTCTGATGCTGGAGGTCACTGAACAAACACTGGTTTTCAGTAACTTTGGGGTGAGACCAGATTGGTTCTGTTTACTTTGGAGGTGGTCTGGCAGATTGGATGTCATTGTTTTACAGTGTTGTGGGTTCAGTTATTAAAATATTCCCCTTATCCAGATCAAATATCCAGATAACAATCACAGCAGGTATAAACAGGGTCTGCCAAATGTATGATTACTCTCATTTAGTGCCTGGCATAAGACCACTAACTTGTGATGTACTTTTGTCATGAAGCTGTATACTTGTGTATAGTGGGTTTGTGTGTCCACCTGTCTGTCGATGCATCTCTGTCTTTCTCTCTTCTTCTCTCTCATTCAATGTCTCTGTGCCTGCCACGTCACTCCTGGTCCTGCCACTAACTGGGTCTTTCCCTCTTTTTCCTTCCTCTCTTTAAATGCTTCCTCTCACACACTTCCCCCATCACCCCCTCCTCCCTCGCTGCACCGGTGTCTAAGTGTAGCACTGTCCACTGCATGGAGTGTGCGACTGTCTGCAGGTTGTATGGTGGTGATAATCAAGACTGCATGCCAACTAATGGGGGGTGGAGGTTGTTCTTAAGATTGCCTTTTGGCTATCTGCAAGGGTTGGGAGTGTCAGTCCGGTACTGGTGGGAATGCACAGCAACCTGTTGATGTAGGAAAACTAATTTTTAGTTCTGACTGTTCCTCTGATACCGGATACTGGCTTTAAGTGACGTGGCTAGAGTGAAGATGATTTTCAGCACTACCCAGCTGTTTATCAGTCTACACTAATGACAGTGTATTTTAATAAGGCGCCAATTATGTTGTTACGTAACAAAACACTGTGGAAGCAACTCATATATGCATGAATTCACTATAATGCCATATGTGGTTCAGCTGTTGGGATGCAGTCCTGCTCAATATGACTCATGAGAAAGGCCCACACGGAGAAAGTCTATTAACAGCACCATGTACAGTCACTGTCAAACACATGTACACATAAAACACATATTGCTGTCAAACACAGGCCACAGAGCCATTCAGATACCTGGGAAAAACAGTCTAGTGACAGCTCTGTGAAATGGTCTGCTGCATCTTAGTTCACTAAAGCAGGAGTCTTAATGAAGCAAGCAGCTGTCAGGGTGTTCTCTTTAAAGCTCTGTTAAATAAACCCACAGTCTGAGTTAAGTCAAATCAGATATTTTCGCCTTAACACATTATACATGTTAGAAATACTTGCTAAAAACATGACAATGACTGTGAGCTATATAGTATGGAGTTGTGGAGACAGGCTGTTAAACTGTTTTTCACCATTTTTCTATCCAGGATTTTTTGGATAGGAAATCAACTCAACAATGCACTTAACATTACCCCTCCCCCAATAGAAAATGGAACATAAAGCATCAGTGTCATTTCCTGTGTTTGAGTGGCAAGTTTGCTACATCCCTCAGGAACACCATCAGGCCTTGAAGCCAATTTGACATAGTGGTTAAACTCTGGAATTACAACTTGCAGGTCCGCCACATTATGCCCTGCTGCCCAAAAGACTCAGTACATTTATATGACATCAGAGAAAATTGATTTATTGTGTTAGTCTGACTAAAACTGGATATTTAATGTACAAGTCAAAATGTTAGTGCCTGAAATCATAGTAAATCGAATTTCTCAAAGTCTTTTAGCTCCACTGAAACACTTCTCAATAACATTGTTGGCAGGTGAATCTCAGGGCTATTGGCTCTAACTTTCAAGGTTGGGAATCACCAGAGGCCCAACAATATGACATTATCACCACACTTAATTCATAATACAATATTATCACAATACTTAAAGAGGTAACAGATAGCATCTTTTCCTAAATATATCATTATGAAAATAATGTGGGTTGCACAGGATAGTGGCCACAGTAAAATCAATCAGACTATCAGCATTTACATAGGTTACTTAGTGGATTTGCAATAAACTTCTGCCACCGGTGCAGAAATTTCGCGGAAAAAATCTGCTTTACGGCAGGAAACGCGTCATGTATTGCCAAACTGGTCGGTCAGCCAATCAGGGACTGGAGGGTCCTTATGAGGAGTTGGGCATGAAATAGTTGAGTCACGAGCACAATGGCAGACGGACAAAGTTTGGAGACAAGTGAAAAACGGCCTAGCAAAAGAGAACGAGCTCCTCTGTCTGAGGAGGCAAAGAAGAGCAAAAAGGAGAGTGATAAAAGAAGAGGAAAAACAAGAGTAAACCTCAGTCAGGCGTTAAAGAGATGGAGGGAGCTCCGTGACCAAAGAGAGCTGGAAAAAATGATGTTCAGCTAGCTTTCTCTCTAATGGATCAGTAAGTAACACGGCTAAATGTTAGCTAGACGAGAGAGGACTGTACTGTACTGGCTGCTAGTTCATTCCTAGCTGGCCAGTATCGCAAACCGCCGCAACCAGGGACCGGGTAGCGAGTGTTGGTCACCTGACATTCTCATTGCCATTCTACGGGAGCCCTCGGACAGTGATACCCCCCTCCCTTCCTTCTGTTCTCTTCTCACGGAGGCAGCTATTGACGGACATCGCCCAGCTAAGTTACGCCCAGCTAAGTGAACACTGAACTTTGTTTCCCATTCAATTTGTGCTCCAACCGGCCGCATCGTTTCCATACAGTAACGTTACTGTTTATTCTAGAATCGGGACTGTTTACATGTGCACATTGGCATAATTCCACTGTGTCTACTGTTGTTTGTACTGATAATGTACATATTGGTATAATTTATTGTGAGTTGTTTGTACTGGTACTGTGCATTCTGATATAATTATTTGCATTACTATTTGTTTTTTCTTCAGATAAATCTGATAATTGTTACTGGGTTTCTTTACTCATTTATTCAGTAGAGTGTTCACACACCTTCTCATTCTACATATACACATAGAGGTATACTGGTGGCTTTACAGCCTACATTTTATTTAATTTAGAGAGTCTAATTGATATATCATATTATTATTCATTATCTCTGATCCCCACGGTCAATTTGGTCGTTGCAACAGTGCAACGCAACACCACTGACGCTAGGTGGCACCAAGCTAAAAAAAACATGAATCCTATCTGTTGCCTCTTTAAGTCAGGATACAATATTATCATGATACTTTAGTCACAACAGACTGATTTAAATTGGATGTCTAAAATACATATTAACATGTTAATCCGACCGAAATCGTACAAAATCAAATTTCTCGAACTCAGACTTACACACCCAGATAATGTGGTTGGGAGTCGAATCCCTCCTGCATGTATACAGTCAATCAAACCCAAACTGGCCTGGGCGCTCTGTGCATGCTCCAAAGTTTTCATCCTGGGCTTTGACCTGGAGGTCAAATAGTATTAGATGTGCAACAGAAGAAGAAGCGAAAAACATGACAATGGAAGATCCGGATAATTTTATATTCAGGAACGCTGTTTGGCATGTTAGAGACAGGCTGTTAATCTAACACCTGCTTATGTGTGCTCACCTTTTTTCTCTGATAACGTAAGATCTAGACATTCAGGTGGTTTTAACTGGGAGCCGAATTATCCACCAAGGTCTCTTTCTCTCCAAAACAAACAGGCCCGGTGACTTTAACCAGTGTAAATCAGTGTTTTTCCAGCGCTTTCATTGAGGAGGGGCTGTGGTGGCCTACACAAAAATGCAAAACAGTGAAAAGACAAAAAAAGAAACATGGCAGTGCAATATGGTGATATCCACAGAAGAGGACCCACTCCATATGTACAAATAAACAGCTTATTGTAAGGTAACGAAAACACAAAAATTGTCATTGTCAGGTGCTTCTACACTTAAGAAGACATACTTATTATATTCGATTTCTGCCAGCTTATCCCCCTGAATCCTATACACTGGACCTTTAAATAGACTCTCTTTAGTGATATTCTAGGGACAGCAGGAGCCAGTTTGGCAGATACAAAGCCTGAAATCAGCAATTAGTGAGCAGGTCATTCATTCAGAGACTGAATACACAATTTTTTGATGTAAGAATACATACTGTGGGGGAGGGTAATTTGACATTGCCCTTTTACAATGGATTACAAAGTTTTATTATTTTCTATTACATCTGAGAAAGTGCACCAAAGGGAAGCGACCGATACCAGCCACGTTGCTTGCCATTGCAATAATGTGTTAAACAAGCCTAACTGAAATGATCTTTCCCTCCCTCATTCCTCCTGCTTCAGATGATGGTCAATAGGACTACTGAGGTATACACACGCTCCTTTGATTCTCCACAGATTCACTATACAGTCCCATTTATTTTTTCTTTCCCTCTACCATTTATGTCTTTCACTTGCACGGCACTGCATGGTGTCAGTGAAGAGTCATTTGGTTCATTTTACAGTTCCCTCAGTTTCTGTTGGTTTGATAAGATAATAAGTCACCATACACAGCTGACATGAATGGCCAAGCTGCTGCCATGTGTCCTGAACTCAGCTTTGGATTTTTGTTTATTCATACTCTGTATGCATTTTCATTCTTTTCTCTTCAGTTTTAATTTGAGTGATTTTGTCCCCAGCTCAGGAATCTCCTTTTGTTTATGTCATATCTGCCCCTCAGTACATTTAGAAGTATCTCTAAAAGTCATCATAAATGAGATGTGGGGTTTATGGATTTATTGTAAACAGTTACCTCCTGCAGCGTTTTGATTTGATGAATACTTTGCTGATGCATTTCTGGGACAGTTATGAATGTATATTGTCCACTATTCTGTCTTGTAATTTTGTCTGTATAAGTCATGTTGCATGGTTTCTAGAGATGCACTATGAACTGCTTAGTGTAAAACCATATTGGTTCAGTTATAGCATACAATATACATCCTTTGTATGGAAGTCCAGTGCTGCCAAAATAAAAATGAAATCATTGAATCAAATTGAAATTTTAGAAATATGATTTTATTTTCATCTTTACATATGCAAATTTTATTATTATGCCTCTGCACCAGCATGAACCGTGGCTGGAGGCATTATGCTTGTGGGTTGTCCATCCATCCGATTCTTGTGAATCTGAAATCTCAAGAACACCGAATTTCCCTCACCATTTGGCACAAACATTCACTTTGAGTCAAGGGTGAATTGATAGAATTTGGTGGTCAAATGTCACTGTGATCTTACATCCATCTCATTTTGTGTACATGATATCTCATGAAGGCCTTAAAGAAATTTCTTAATATATTTTGTGGATGATGTCACTGCGACCTCACAAAATATGTTTTTGGCCATAGTTTAAGAATTCGTGTGAAATTTTCATGTTTCATAAGAAATTTTTGTCATTTTTATGACAAAATTGCTAGACAAACGTTTAATAAGATAAAATAATAAAGATGACATTTTATATCCATATGGTCAAAGGTCAGCAAAGGTCAGCTTCAGTGTGACACCATAATGTTCGACAAAAACCCTTTTTTGGTCGGATACTGAATTACTGACACTAATCTTGGGGGCCCACCTTGAAACTGTCCTAATTATATAGATCTTTGAGGAGCATGTGTTTGAGGCATCCATTTTTTCACATACATGGATGTTAACTGTACCTGCAACTTTACGGTTCCTGGGGGCATACAGCCGCAAGGCAGTAATTCTGTTTTTTTTTCTGACAATCTTACTGCACACACAAATAGAAAATTAAAATTGGTTAAATTATTTTATTTCAATATTGGCAGTTCTGGTTTTACATACATGAAACTTCCTGACCAAGTACTTCACATGCATGCTTTTTTATGGAAGATTCTCAGATTACTAGTATACAGTGTAACATTTACTCCTTTACTACTACAACACTGCTTATCAATAATGGCATGGGAAGCTTACAAAGCTTTAAAAATATTACCTGCTTGGCCAAAGACTTGGCATTGTCCAGCATGTTGCATCCAGGCTACATTAATTTGCACCATTCTAAGCTTTTGACTGTGTAAAGTTTTTAAACCATCACGTTAGTCACTGTATTCTTCACACTTTTGTAAACAACTTTTTCACATTAAATCGGACCACACTTACAGAATGGCAAGGTAAGGCAAGAATCTCACAACTACTCCAATCTGCTCTGCAATCTCTAACTTTTCTCATATATTTCTCATTGCTAACTCTGATACTTCTATGACGTACAGTTAACATAGTGCACTTTGGTGTTGATCAGAAATGTACCCTCCTTGTTATGTGTCACTTTCTGAGTTCACTCTAATTTGGTGTCTTCGGGTAGTTAATATTGTTTGTCCATCTTCATGTCAATCCTGATGAAAATCTGTGTATACTGTACATCTGTTTGTTCTGCTTCGTTTTTTGTCTTTCTTGTTTGAAATTGTTTTTTGAGGCCTATGAAAAGTATGAGATATTTTTGTCTCAAAATTATTTGTGTTAACAAATTGACAATCCATGCGCTCATAAAACACCTGCCACAAATACAAAAAAGATTGGTAAACTCACAAAAATATTTTGCAAATATAAAGCACAGTTGCAAATACACAAATAAAAACACATCTGTGAATACATTTAATTGACTTTCAAATAAATGGAAAACATTTGTGAATATCTTTCAATATTTCATCATTTACAACTGTCAAACACATATTTTTGAATCCATTTTTTATTAATGAATCTCCATGCTATGCTTGCAGATTTGCATTTGAAGCACACTAGTGTATGTTTTATGCATTTATTTGTTTAATTTTTGGTATTTCTGAATTTTCACATCGGTTTTATATTTACAAGTTTTTTTCTGTGAGTTTATGAATCTTTTTTGTATTTGTGGAAGTTGTTTTATATTATTTATCTATATTACAGATTACACATTTTACATGCACACGGATTGTCAAACTGCTCACATAAACAATATCAAGACAAATCTGTCTCCATACAAAGGTCTTCTTTTACTTTCATTTCTGTACTTGATAATCTGCATGGAAGTGACATGTCAGAGTGTGTTTTGGGGTAGTGTGTATGGGTGCTACATATTCTGACTTGAATATTTTCCAGAGGAATTGGTTTTTACTTTTCCCTGTGACTTTCCCATTTTCTTTGCTTTCAGTTTAGTTTTTGTTCACCTGTGATGCTTCATGCGACTGCTGCATGCTGGGAAGTCTAAAAATCAGGAGACACAAGGTTGAAGTATATGAAGCACAAGCTAATGTCTGACCTCTGTCCTTCTATGTGTGTGTCTCTTTCCTGTGTGTCTTTCAGAGTGGATTCACCCCCCTGCATATTGCTGCCCACTACGGCAACGTAAATGTGGCAACACTCTTACTGAACCGAGGGGCAGCAGTCGACTTCACAGCAAGGGTAGGATTCAGCACTAATTAGCGCTGTTATTTTGGTGTAATGTGTGCACTGAAAGACACTTTAACTCCACTGAAACAACAATATTGGTGGCTGCTGAGTCTCAGGGCTATTGGCTATTAACCTCCAGGGGTGGGAATCACCAGAGGCCCCACAATACAATATTAGCATAGTACTTAATTCACGATACAATGTTATCACGATACTTAAGTCAAGATATGATATTATCATGATACTAAAGTCCTGAAACAACATTATTATGATACTTAAGTCATGATGTGATATTATCACAATACCTGAGTCACAATATAACCATATTATCACAGTACTTAAGCCAATATACAGTATTCTCACAATACTTGAGTTACAATATGATATTTTTGCAATATTATCATGTTATATAAGTTGCGATATGATACTATAACAGTACTTGAGTTACAATATGATATTATCACAATACTTAAGTCAGGATACAATATTATCACTATATTTGAATCACAATACATAAGTCACATTACAATATAACTGCATTTTTAAACATTATGATATGCTGAGTATTGTAAGTGTTACATACTGAGACACATTGAAAACAGAAAAATACAAGCAAATACAGAAATGCTGCCAGTTATATACAACATACAGACCATTTCACCAGAACTGCATTATGAGGCAACAGCTTAAATCCATGTTTACTTCCTGCCAGTGTTGCCATTCACATACACTGCAAAACATTTCAACAGAAAATACAAAAGGACCCATTTAGAGTCTGCATATTGTTAAGTTTGAAACGGTTTATTGGGGCTCACTGGAAGACACTAAAAACTGATTAGCAACTAAAATTAGCTACTAAAATGCTAACATAGGTGGGAAGCCAATATTGTAAGTAACATTGCAATCACTCAGCATAATGTTACTAACAACGAGACATACAGAGGATGGTATGCTTCATACAGAAAGGATGAGTGCATTCTCCCAAACCTTTTAACTGCATAGGATTTCAAATCTCTGTAACCTCATTGTTAGCCACACTAGCAATCTCATGAGGCTTAGGAGAATGCAAGGTGTGAAAAAAAAAATGTTTTTATCCCCACTGCTCAAATGGCTAAAAATAAAACATATGCCTTGTTTTTTGGATGATATTAAAGGAATAAAAAAAATATCTGAAAGGCCAGAAATGAAAGATAAAAATGTGCACTGTTCAGTTTGCTGGAGGCAAGGCAGGAGTTTGACACAGTTTCAGACTTAACTGTTTTATTTCTAGCTCAACAATAATATTTATTGTGTCAAACAGCATACCAAGGAAACAAGCAAACCTCCTTTCAGTGTATACCAGCTAAAGAGCCCTCAACATAGACCTGAAAAGCACAAAATAACATTTAAATGCAAATATATGTGATTAGAACAATAAAATATATTAACGAGAATAAGCTGATTAGTTTGTGAATTGTTTAAAGGAATACTCATACTTTGCTTTTTCAAATTAGAATTGGAAATTCAATTTTGCTAACTGATTCAAGTATATTACTATAGTATATTACTTTTTTACTATGTGTCCACACCATTCTTGGTAACACAATATCTTAAGAACTTCTTAAGGGAATTTCTTCAAAAGTTTTCTTGGACTCAAGGATAAACTGATTCGATTTTGGTGGTCAGAAGTCAAGGTCACTGTGACTTTGTTTGTCACATACTTGTGAAATCAATCAATTTCAATTTTATTTATAAAGAGAGAGAGAGAGATGCAGGTAATGACAGTATCTTACAACAACATTATTGAAAGTAATAATATTATAGTTATAGTTCTGGCTACTGTGGTACAATATGTTGAAAGTGTGTATTAATATCTGGTAGTATACATGTGTGACAATAGTCATATGTGTATAATAACAGTAGAAGTATGACTAATGACTAATGATGGCAGCAGCAGGAGGCATCTGGCAGGACCACAGCAGCAGCACAACCACACACGTCACGCTGTCCAGGCACCACTGCGATATGAGTTAATCTGAGAGACAGTGGAGCACAAAGGCTCCGGAGAAGAAGCCGAGTTAGTGACATCCAGAATGGCCGAGTTAGCTAGATGCAGTAATAGGATACGAGAGAGAGAGAGAGAGAGAGAGAGAGAGAGAGAGAGAGAGAGAGACCGGTGTATTAGTCCGGCAGACTAGGCCTAAGTCAGCCTAACTAGGGGCTGGTACAGGGCAAGCCTGAGCCAGCCCTAACTATAAGCTTTATCAAAGAGGAAAGTCTTAAGTCTAGTCTTAAATGTGGAGACGGTGTCTGCCTCCCGGACCGTAACAGGAAGATGATTCCACAGGAGAGGAGCCTGATAGCTGAAGGCTCTGGCTCCTGATCTACTTTTGGAGACTTTAGGGACCACAAGTAACCCTGCGTTCTCAGAGCGCAGTGTTCTGGTGGGATAATATGGCACTATGAGCTCTCTAAGATATGACGGAGCTTGACCATTTAGAGCTTTATAAGTTAACAGTAGGATCATTCTATAAATTTCCATTGTTATGTGGATGATACTCAGTTGTATTTATCGATGAAACCAGAAGAAAGTAATCAATTAACTAAACTCCATAACTGCCTTAAAGACATAAAAACTTGGATGAGCACCAATTTCCTGATGTTAAATTCAGACAAAACTGAAGTTATTGTTCTTGGCCCCAAACAACTCAGAGACTCTTTGTCTGATGACATAGTTTCTCTAGGTGGCATTGCTCTGGCCTCTAGCACTACCGTAAGAAACCTCGGAGTAATATTTGATCAAGATTTGTCTTTTAATTCTCATTTAAAACAAACCTCACGGACTGCATTTTTTCATCTGCATGATATTGCGAAAATTAGGCCTATCCTGACCCGAAAAGATGCAGAAAAATCGGTCCACGCTTTTGTTACCTCTAGGCTGGATTGCTGTAACTCTCTATTATCAGGTAGCTCTAGTAAGTCCTTAAAAACTCTCCAGCTAATTCAGAATGCAGCAGCACGTGTACTAACAGGAACTAAGAAACGAGATCATATTTCTCCTGTTAATTGATTACTTTCTTCTGGCTTCATCGATAAATACAACTGAGTATCATCCACATAACAATGGAAATTTATAGAGTGATCCTACTGTTAACTTATAAAGCTCTAAATGGTCAAGCTCCGTCATATCTTAGAGAGCTCATAGTGCCATATTATCCCACCAGAACACTGCGCTCTGAGAACGCAGAGTTACTCGTGGTCCCACATATGACTATTGTCACACATGTATACTGCCAGATATTAATACATACTTTCAACATATTGTACCGCAGTAACCAGAACTATAACTATAATATTATTACTTTCAATAATGTTGTTGTAAGCTACTGTCATTACCTGCATCTCTCTCTGTCTCTCTGTGTCTCTCTCTCTCTCTCTCTCTGTCTCATTGTGTCATACGGATTACTGTTAATTTATTATGCTGATCTGTTCTGTACGACATCTATTGCACGTCTGTCCGTCCTGGAAGAGGGATCCCTCCTCAGTTGCTCTTCCTGAGGT
The DNA here is from genome assembly GCF_011397635.1 of Epinephelus fuscoguttatus. Lineage (NCBI taxonomy): Eukaryota > Metazoa > Chordata > Actinopteri > Perciformes > Serranidae > Epinephelus > Epinephelus fuscoguttatus. The sequence continues at coordinate 33,818,632 of NC_064774.1, forward strand.
TTCTACCGTTTGGGGAGTTTTTCCTTATCCGCTGCAAGGGTCATAAGGACAGAGGGATGTTGTATGCTGTAAAGCCCTGTGAGGCAAATTGTGATTTGTGATATTGGGCTTTATAAATAAAATTGAAATTGAATTGAAATTGATTTTAAATTCAATTCTGGATTTTACAGGGAGCCAGTGCAGAGAAGCTAAAACAGGAGAAATATGATCTTGTTTCTTAGTTCCCGTTAGTACACGTGCTGCTGCATTCTGAATTAGCTGGAGAGTTTGTAAGGACTTACTAGAGCTACCTGATAATAGAGAGTTACAGTAATCCAGCCTAGAGGTAACAAAAGCGTGAACCAATTTTTCTGCATCTTTTCGGGTCAGGATAGGCCTAATTTTCGCAATATCATGCAGATGAAAAAATGCAGTCCGTGAGGTTTGTTTTAAATGAGAATTAAAAGACAAATCTTGATCAAATATTACTCTGAGGTTTCTTACAGTAGTGCTAGAGGCCAGAGCAATGCCATCTAGAGAAACTATGTCATCAGATAAAGAGTCTCTGAGTTGTTTGGGGCCAAGAACAAAAACTTCAGTTTTGTCTGAATTTAACATCAGAAAATTGGTGCTCATCCTAGTTTTTATGTCTTTAAGGCAGTTATGGAGTTAAGTTAATTGATTACTTTCTTCTGGCTTCATCAATAAATACAACTGTGTATCATCCACATAACAATGGAAATTTATAGAGTGATTTCTAATGATGTTACCTAAAGGAAGCATATATAGAGTAAATAGGATTGGTCCGAGCACAGAACCTTGTGGAACTCCAAAACAAACTTTAGTAGGTAAGGATGATTCATTATGAACGTCAACAAACTGAAAACGATCAGATAAATAAGATTTAAACCAGCTTAGTGCAGAACCTTTTAGGCCAATTAAGTGATCCAGTATCTGCAGTAGAATTTGATGGTCAATTGTGTCAAACGCCGCACTAAGAGCTAATAAAACAAGTACAGAGACAAGTCCTTTGTCTGAAGCAATCAGAACATCATTTGTAATTTTAACTAGTGCTGTCTCAGTGCTGTGATGCACTCTAAATCCTGACTGAAATTCCTCAAATAAATTATTATCATGGAGAAAATCACACAGCTGGTCTGCGACTGCTTTCTCAAGGATCTTTAAAAGAAAGGGAAGATTAGATATTGGTCTATAGTTGGCTAACACCTCTGGATCCAGGGTGGGCTTTTGTAGTAGAGGTTTAATTACAGCTACCTTAAAAGACTGTGGTACATAGCCTGTTAATAAGGATATATTGATCATATCTAATATATGAGTGTTAACTAAAGGTAAGACCTCCTTAAGTAGCCTAGTTGGGATGGGGTCTAAGAGACACGTTGATGATTTAGATGAAGAAATCACTGTGGTCAATTCTTGAAGAGAAATTGGGGAGAAGCAATCTAAATATATATTAGGTTTTACAGCTGTGTTTGAGGTTAGATAGGTACTATCTGAGGACAGGAGGTCATGAATTTTGCCTCTAATAGTTAGAATTTTGTCATTAAAAAAGCTCATAAAATCATTACTGCTAAGGGCTAAAGGAATACAAGGCTCAATAGAGCTGTGACTCTCAGTCAGCCTGGCTACAATGCTGAAAAGAAACCTGAGGTTGTTCTTATTGTCTTCTATTAATGCTGAGTAATAGATTGAAAGTGACATCTCAAGACCAACGTTGACTTGGACTCAACAATGAACTACTTAATATGTAGTAGTCAGAGGTCAAGGTCAATGTGACTTTGCATCCATCTCATTCTCGTGAATGCAGTATCTTAAGAGGGCCTTGAGGGATTTTTCTCAAATTTGGTACAAATGTCCACTTTACAATACAAATGAATAAACTGACTAAAGTGATGACCTTTTATATCCAAAAGATCAAAGGTCAACTTCACTGTGACATCATAATGCTCTTCAAAAACCCTTTTTTGGCCATTATTCAGTGTCATAAATCAGGAACAGAAGGGGAGACATTTGGTCAGATCCTGAATTGGTGACACAAATCTTGGGTCTCCACCTTGAAATTGTGCTAATTGTATAGATCTTCTGTGCTGCTGAGGGAAAGATGTGTGTTAAGCATCCATGTTTTCACAGACATGGTTGTAAACTGTAAAAGCAACTAGAGTGATTTGCGGAGGCATACAAAGGCAAAGCTGAAATTCTAGTTTTAATACTAATTTTGAGATGTCACTTTTAAGTGTTGTTTTTATATATGATTAACACTGTCAAATCAATTACTATGACAGTACAATACAAGTGTGGATTCAATTTCAGTAACCTCTTCATGAATAATCAGAAATCTGAGTATTTTTAATGTGTCTAACTAAGACAAAGTACATCTCATTAAATATCCTTTTTCTCACCTCTGCAGAATGGGATTACGCCTCTACATGTGGCATCTAAGCGTGGCAACACTAACATGGTTGGCCTGTTACTGGACCGTGGCTCTCAGATTGATGCTAAAACAAGGGTGAGTATCATGACAAACCCAACTATGGTGTCTAATAAAAAAGAGAACTTGTCTCAGGTCCGCAGCACACTACTGATGAAACACTGCCAAGTAAAATGTTTCTGCTATCATATCTGCAGGGGCAGAAAATGACCAGCTTATTATTAGTATCTCCATTACGGACAGCAGCTGTGAATGCAAAATGCTCAGTGGGTCAGTGGATTAAATTGAGTGTAACACTGGACATCCTGACCTCTGCTTCATGTTGGTTTATGTGTGCCAGCTAGCAGGACACTCATGTTATTAGCTGTATTTGACTCCAACCAATACAAACAACATTCAGCCAGTGTTAGCTGCTGGCTGCACCTGTGTATTGGGAGTAACCAGACTGTGTTGAGGGTTTTTTCTGGTTAAGCCACTGACCCTAACTGACCAGATTAGCTCAGTTAAAAAGCACTTCTGCATGTAAGCCATGATATCAGTACAGTGAAATCACTATTCGTCTTGAGCCTCCAGATACGTCAATGTCAGTATGTGTTCAGTGACTATGAATGTGTTTCTGTGTGTGTGTTCTGTAGGATGGTCTAACTCCTCTGCACTGTGCAGCCCGGAGTGGACATGATACAGCTGTGGAGTTGCTGCTGGAGAGAGGAGCACCCTTGTTGGCCAGGACCAAGGTGGGTCACATGTCCATTCACCTTTCACAGAAAAAGGGACAGAAGCATGCTATGTTGTTACTCAATGACTTTCTCAAACTCTGTCCCATCGGCTTGTTACAGATATAAAGTAGTCTATAGTTTGGTTTCCACCCAAATGTAGAGCAAATTTTAACCAATTTTCAGAAAATCAGCAAAGGAAAATGCATTTTTATGTGCTTCTCCATCTAATACGGTTATGTGAATCTTGGAAGGTGGTTCACTGAGATAAGTAGTAGGTGTTGAGTAAAGGCCCGAACATACTCTGGCGTAACGTACGCAGAACAGACTCCGCGGAGGTGCGCGCGGACTCAAAGCGGACGTCCGCAAGCCCTGTGCGCGCAAAGCTCAGATTTTACGACCGCGCGGACTCCGCTCCGCGCACCAGTGACTGCTCGGCATGTATTTTTCACATCGCAGGGATTTTTCACGGACATTTTTACAGGAAACTACAACGTGGAAGTGCACTCGACTATGGAAGCCCGAATGACTGCGGACATTCCTCGCAGAGTCTGCTCCGCTTATAGTACGCCCGAGTATGTTCAGGCCTTAAGTCAGCAGTCAGTTGATTGTACCTTCTCTATTAGTGGTTCAGTCAAGAACTATTTTAAGTTTGACATTTTGGGAAATAAAGTTGTTTGTAATTTTACTCTGGTCAAAAGAGAAGATTGATGGCAATTTTATATCCACTGTACATATTCAGTAAATAGATTCTTGTTTATTTAACTGATGTACAAATAAGGTGTACATATACGACACTGCTATTAAAAGCAGTTTACTTTGGAGCTCTTTTTATGCCTGATGATAGCTGTGGTTGGAGGCATCATTTTTTCGAGTTGTCCATCCCATTTGTAATGACAATATCTCAAGAGCACCATGGGGGAAATTTGTCAAATTTGGTACTAATGTCCACTTTGACTCAACAATGAGCTGATGGTGGATACGGCCAAGGTCAATGTGACCTTGCATTTGTCTCACTCTCATGAACGCAAAATCTCAAGAGCACCTTGAGGGAATTTTATTAAATTTGGAACAAATGGCTATGTTTCATAAAGCATGAACTGATCAGAATTTGGTGTTCAAGTGTCAAGGTGACTGTGTCCCTGTCTGTCTCATTCTCATGAATGCAATATCCCAAGAACACAATGAAGGAGTCTTTAGATTTGAGACAAACATCTACTTGGACTTAAAAATAAACGGATTAGATTTGAAGGTCGGGGCATCGGTAGCGTAGTGGATAGTGCTGGTACCCCATGTACAGAGGCATTGCCTCGCTGCAGCGGTTGCGGGATCGAGTCTGGCCTGCGACCCTTTGCTGCGTGTCAGTCCCTGCTCTCTCTCTCTGTCTCCCCATTTCACACACTGTCCTGTCCATTAAAGGCAAAAGTCCACAAAAAATAATCTTTAAAAAAAAAAGAAAAAAAAAAAAGATTTGAAGGTCAAGGGTCGCTGTGACCTTGCGTCTGTCATCATTTTCTGAAACGCAGTATCTCAAAAAAGCCTAGGGGGAGTTTCCTCAAATTTGGCACAAACGTCAAATTGGACTCAAGAATGATTAGAATTTGGTTGTCAAGGGTCAAGGTCACTGTGACCCTGTCCATTGCATTCTCATGAATGCAATATCCCAAGAACACCTTCAATCAATCAATCAATCAATCAATCAATCAATCAATCAATCAATCAGTTTTATTTATAAAGCCCAATATCACAAATCACAATTTGCCTCAGAGGGTTTTACAGCATACAACATCCCTCTGTCCTTATGACCCTCGCAGCGGATAAGGAAAAACTCCCCCAAAAAACCCTTTAACGGGGAAAAAACGGTAGAAACCTCAGGAAGAGCAACTGAGGAGGGATCCCTCTTCCAGGACGGACAGACGTGCAATAGATGTCGTACAGGACAGATCAACATGATAAACAGTAATCTGTATGACACAATAAGACAGAAAGAGAGACAGAGACAGAGACAGAGAGAGATGCAGGACAGACGGTAATGACAGTAGCTTACAACAACATTAGTTAAAGTAACAATATTATAATAATAATTACGGCTATTGTGGTACAGTATGTTGAAAGTATATCTTAATATCTGATAGTATACACATGTGACAATAATCATATGTGTATAATAACAGTAGAAGTATGATTAATGATAACAGCAGCAGGAGGCATCAGGCAGGACCACGGCAGCAGCACAACCACACATGTCACACTATCCAGGCACCGCTGCGAAGTTAACCTGCAAGACAGTGGAGCACAAAGGCTCCGGAGAAGAAGCCGAGTTAGTGACATGCAGTACAGCCGAGTTAGCGAGATGCAGTAACAGGACATGAGTGTTAGCATAGGAGAGAGAGAGAGAGAGAGAGAGAGAGAGAAGGTGCTCAGTGTATTATAGGAGGTCCCCCGGCAGACTAGGCCTAAGTCAGCCTAACTAGGGGCTGGTACAAGCCAAGCCTGAGCCAGCCCTAACTATAAGCTTTATCAAAGAGGAAAGTCTTAAGTCTAGTCTTAAATGTGGAGACGGTGTCTGCCTCCCAGACCCCAACAGGAAGATGATTCCACAGGAGAGGAGCCTGATAGCTGTAGGCTCTGGCTCCTGATCTACTTTTGGAGACTTTAGGGACCACGAATAACCCTGCGTTCTCGGGGGCTAATAAGGCACTATGAGCTCTCTAAGATATGACGGAACCTGACCATTTAAAGCTTTGTAAGTTAACAGTAGGATATTAAATTCAAATTCTGAATTTTACAGGGAGCCAGTGCAGAGAAGCTAAAACAGGAGAAATATGATCTTGTTTCTTAGTTCCTGTTAGTACACGTGCTGCCGCATTCTGAATTAGCTGGAGAGTTTTTAAGTACTTACTAGAGCTACCTGATAATAGAGAGTTACAGTAATCCAGCCTTGAGGTAACAAAAGCATGGACCAATTTTTCTGCATCTTTTCGGGTCAGGATAGGCCTAATTTTCGCAATATCACGCAGATGAAAAAATGCAGTCCGTGAGGTTTGTTTTAAATGAGAATTAAAAGACAAATCTTGATCAAATATTACTAATATTACTAATAAGGCGCTGAGGGAGTTTCCTCATATTTGGCACAAACTTCCACTTGAGCGCAAGAATGAACTAATTAGAGTTTGGTGGTCAAAGGTCAACATTTTTTTTGGCCATGGCTCAAGAATCCATGCTTGATTTTTAAATGATTCAGAAAAAAATATAACAAAACTACACACAAATGTCTAACAGGATATAATTATGAAGTGATGACATTTTATATCCAAAAGGTCAAAGATCAACTTCTACATGACATCATAATGTTCTGCAAAAACACTTTTCTGGCCATTACTTATTGTCATAACTCAGGACCAGAAGGGAAGACATTTGGCCAGATACTGAACTGATGAGTGTGAAGCATCTATGTTTTTACAGACATGTATTTAAAATGTAAATGCAACTTGACTGGTTCACTGAGGCATACAACCGTATGGCGGTAATTCCAGCTTGACCCACAGTAGTATCCTGTTCATGTACTGTAAGGTTCCTGTTGGATGTGAACAAATTCTGAGTGACTCCTGGATGTACTGATTAGTATCAAGTAAGCTAGTAGGACACAACATGTAAAATAGACAACTTTGTAGTCCTTGGGAGGTCTGTACTTTTTGCACTCTTTGCACTTAGTGGTTAGCATAGCTCTGTTGCTCTTAGTTCACTTGCTTCTGGTCTATGTCCTAGGAGTTAGTTAGGCGATATTTTATCAATGTTCTCATCTGATTTTGGGTAAGACAGCATTTTAAGTATAAAGTGCTCCATTTTAACAGAAAAACTAACAAACAGAAAAACTTTAAATCTGTCAATCTGATTGTAACATTACAGATACATCTGACATATGATAGCCTGACACCTCTTCCCAACATAGCGAGCAGGCAAAATCTGGTGAATGGAGCATGAAAAATTGTCCAGATACACTACAAACTTCCAGGAAGCCTACCGAGCCCTTGGTGAGCCTAAACAACAGCTTGCTGTTGCTCTGAAAATAGGTTGGAGGTGTGCGAAACTTCAGCGAAATGGAGCCAGGGCAAGCTTTTTTCAAACAAGCGACATGTCACTTTGCCTGTTTGCTAACACATGAAGCAGGTTAGGACATTTTCATTGGGAAACACAGAAACAACCTGATGTTTGCTTGCTCACTCATTCTCATCACATCCAAATCTAAAATGTTGGCCAGTATTCCCTCTAATTTAAGCTCTGTTTTCATCTCCACCAACTCCTGAGAAACATATTTCCTTTTAGCTGCTTTTCACCTGTTAGTCGCTAACTAGCACTTTTTAACAGTTTTTTTTTTTTATCAGAGGGCTTTGTTAGTCATCATGGTTTCATGTTCACCCACAACAATGACGCAAGAAGCAGTTTTATATCTATAGTACATAGCCACACAGTCATTTATCAAAAACCCCTCCTACCACTTATCTCCATCAAACTAAATTACCTTTCTCTCACATTTTAGAACGGGCTGTCTCCTCTTCACATGGCGGCACAAGGTGACCATGTTGAATGTGTCAAACACCTTCTGCAGCACAAGGCTCCTGTTGATGATGTCACGTTGGACTACTTGACAGCGTTGCATGTGGCAGCTCACTGCGGTCACTACAGAGTCACCAAACTGCTGCTGGACAAGAGGGCCAACCCCAATGCCAGGGCACTGGTATGACACCAACTTAAACAATCGTCCTGTGGAAACCAGTCATAAGATACAAGTCACAAGGACAATTTAGTCAAGCCATATGTACTGTTTAAAGACTGAGATGTCTCTGATGACTAATATCGGGTGGTTTCATTGTTCACTGTAAGTGTGTGTGCCATGTTTCTCCAACAGAACGGCTTCACTCCGCTGCACATAGCCTGTAAGAAGAACCGAGTGAAAGTGATGGAGTTGCTGGTCAAATATGGAGCCTCTATCCAGGCCATTACAGAGGTACGGCACGCACCTGAGTGAAACTGAGATCAGCATGGGTCCATGTCATTGGTTCGACAGCCCATTGGTTCGACATCCCATAAGTCCGACTGTCCGCGGTGCTGAACGGCTCAGCTTGAGGCGGAGCAGGCTCACAGCTTATGTGTTTGTCACTTTCTTTTTCATTTTAACCCACACCATGATCTTTTTCTGACTCTAACCAAGTGGTTTTTGTGCCTAAACCTAACCAGACCTTAACCACAGGGCATCATGATGATTTCGGAACGGACTTAGGAACAATGAGTTTAATATGGTCGGAACAATGGGATGTCGAACCAATGGGCTGTCGAACCAATGGGCAGTTCCCGATCAGCACACATGTTTCTCTGAACCTGTTGGGGCTACCAGATGGGTCCAGGTCTAGTTGGTAATATGTATCTGGCTTTACCTTGCAGTCTCCATTACCCACAGTACATTCTAGCAAATGCCATCATAGGCAAAAGGAGGAAGAGGAGGAACATGATTGTTTTTTACAGAATATCTCTCTTATGTAATACTGTTTAAATATAGTGAGATTCTCAACAAATATGACAAAGAGTTAGTTTCATAAAAGTTACCAACTGTAGCTGTAAGGTCAGTTTCACTGTTAATGAGTTCAAGCTTTGACTTGTAAGCAGACGAATGTGTTATGTCTTTTAACTCCCACAGCTGCAGCTGGATAGTTTAGAACATATTTGAAAGAGGTGGGAATCACCAGAGGAGCCACAATACGATATTATCATGATACGTAGGTCACGGTATGATTTTATTGCGATATGCTGAGTACGTTACTATATATTGGGTTTAAATTATTTTTAATTTTCATTCGATCTCGTAAATATTTCATTAGCAGATTAGCAGATGTACATTGGTTTCATTCGATCTCGGGAACATTTTTATGTGTACAAATATGGCCCATGCCTACCCCAGTCTCTCATCCTCCCATATGCACACACACAGAAAAAAACAAAACAAAAACAAAGCATAAATCAAAAAACAGACAAATGACAGCACACACACACACACACACACACACACACACACACACACAAGAAAAAAAAAATAATAATGATAATGAATACCAATACATGCACAGTGACAAATTAGATGTACTTATGAATCATGTTTTTCTAATTGAGTATATAGTAGATACCAATGGTCATGGAATAAGTAGCCCGACTAAATGTTGGTGACAGTTCATTTTTCCATAAGAGAAGTATTTGATGATCAACAGTCTACATTTCTTTGATTCTAAATGACTGTTAGTTATGTCGTTTAATAAATAAACACATGGGGATAACTCAAATTCTTGTTTTAAAACTGATTTTGTAAATTAATAAATCATGTTCCAAAAATCCTTAAGTTTGTCACATTGCCAGAACATATGCAAGAATGTTCCTTCTTGAGTTTTGTATCTTGGGCAATTTGGTGAGTTTTCTTTGGAAATTTTTATGCATTTTTATAGGAGTAAGATAGAATTTATGAATAAATTTAAAATTAGTTTCTTTAATCTTATTACTTGTAAATGGAAAGAATATTCTATCACAGATGTTTTTCCAAGCGTTTTCATCTAATCTCATCGCCAGATCTGTCTCCCAGCTCTTTTATAGGGCGGGGAAAACTGCTTGACCACCGTTAATTAACGTATCATATAATTCACTAATTTGGCCTTTAATTGTGGATGAGGTAGTTAATTTCTCTTCCAATTCAGTCAGTTCAAAGTTCAGCTTTTTTTCTTTAATAAGTGAACGTATAATACTCTGAATTTGCATATATTTTAAGAAACCCGAATTAGGGATGTTAAATTCCACTCTTAACTCCTGAAATGCTTTTAATTGCCTGTTTTTGTGAAACAGGTCTTTAAGTTATGATAGATTGGGTTATATTACCTTTTCTTACAGCTGCAAAGTATTTCTCCAAAGGAAAACTTTGTCAACATCAGTTTTACCTCAAAAGATAAAGTTTTCAGTCTGTTCATCTGAGTTCAAAAATTGTTATTGTAGCAAAATGTGATGCAAAGCAGACACAGCTGTGTCAGTGAAAAAAGTCACATTCCTGGGTTCCTGTGTTTTTAGCATAACAAAAGCCTTGGTTTTCAACAACGCTGTATGGACACAGATCTTTGCATATTAAGTAGATGATGGACTGTGTTATTTTCTTAGCTCTCTCAGATGAAGATGGTAATTTTGTCATGCTAAATGCGTCCACTGTTGGTTGTTTTTTTCGCCACAGTGGGTTTAGCGATAGCTTGGCCTTCAGCTAACGCTATCTCTGGATGGTGGAGTGTGAGGTGAGCCCTCATGTTCGTAGTATTCCTAAAGTATTTTATTCTCATATTTTCAGACACTGCTTGCAAATCACGTATCATATCTAAGTCCTCCTTTCCATCTGTTTTAAAAAATCCAAAATAAGTCGAGATGTTTGATTAAATTGCCGACGGCACATGTCTGGGATCTGTCTCCGGTGCCTCCATCTTTGTTTTGATGAACTTCCTCTCAAATGCTGCTGACCTCATTGTGAAAAAAAACATCAGTACCATCTAGTGGGCCGAAAAAGCAATTGATTTTATTATTCTAGTACCAAAAGTTGTGATAAAATGTGTATTTGCAAAAATTAATTATAATCAAAGATTGATATTTGGTATCCCTTTATTGAAAAAATATCGCCACGCAAAATATCGGGATACTATGCTGTATCGATTTTTTTACCCCCACCCCTATTACTTGACAATGGTACTGCAGTTGAAAACCCAGTGCTTGTGCTCTTGTGCAGTTACGTTTAGGTGAGGCTGATGTCACAGTAAAAGTGAAGGAGAAATCAATCAACTGTTGTACAGCCTGTTTTAAATAACAGAATATATGGAGCTGTTTCATTAATAGCATGATAGTTGGCACAATAATAAGATTAATGTGATTAATGGGAAATAGATGAAAAGATTATGGTTTGGCTAATTATAAATTGTCTAATCTGATCAAAGATATTCTTCATTCATTCATTTATTCATTCATCTTCGCTGTTTTCATAATAACTAAACAGCACAGAAGGTTACATTAGAGCAGACTAACTGATCCCACAATTGAGAAATTCCAGCCTATACCTGCTCTAATACTACTGTTTAGCATATTAGCACAAATTTGATGAGCTCTCTTTGAGTAACAAATACACATCCAACATGACTGATTTGGTATCCTGTTGTTTCTCTTTTGCTTCTGTTTCTGTGTTCAGTCTGGTTTGACTCCCATCCACGTAGCAGCCTTCATGGGTCACCTGAACATTGTCCTGCTGCTGCTGCAGAACGGAGCCTCGCCCGATGTCAGCAATATTGTGAGTGATGGGAAGCAAGCCAATCACACAGACAGGGAAAGTCATTTGCAATGTATTTATTTTTAAATGAGAAAAGTGTCTGAAAATAGCACAGTGAGTACTCAGCTAACTATTTCAACTGAAATATGTGCACATTTCAGTGGAATATTTTGTGTATTGACTGCGCTGACCCATGTGTTGCCATGTGTTGTGTGCACAGCGTGGAGAGACAGCGTTACACATGGCAGCCAGGGCAGGTCAGGTGGAGGTGGTCAGATGTCTGTTGAGGAATGGCGCCATGGTGGATGCCAGGGCAAGGGTGAGACTGCTGTTATGTATGATGGCACACAAGAGAACACTTTGTACATAAGTGTTTTTCCACCATGCAGAGTATGTGTTTTCATTCTTAGTCTACTGTGTTGTCTTCAGGAGGACCAGACTCCCCTCCACATTGCATCCCGTCTGGGAAAAACAGAGATTGTGCAACTGCTACTGCAACACATGGCCCATCCTGATGCTGCCACAACCAACGGCTACACCCCCCTCCACATCTCAGCCAGGGAGGGTCAAGTGGAGACAGCCTCTGTCCTGCTGGAGGCCGGAGCTTCACACTCACTGGCCACCAAGGTGGGTTGAGGAGACATGGTCAAAAGAATCAAAGGCGGTCCTGACTCCCAGCCATGAGGGGAATACACTAAATGGGAAAATCCATATCAGTCTTAAGGAGTAAGGACATGGTTAGCCTAGTTTAACATGAATGAGGTGAAAAAAAGCTAGTCTGGCTCTGTCTAAAGTTAAACAAAAAAATATGTCTACCAATCATGCGGCAACTTCTGGAGCTGTAAAATGAAACCAACATGGAAGTGTCAAAAACTGCAGTTCCACTAAGTGGCCACTTGAGGCATGTCAAAATGCTTAACTGTGTAGCAGAAATAAACATGTTTACAGCCCGGTACAAAAAAATAGTTTAGGTCTCTATAGTTAATTTCCCCCTCCATGACACCTGTACAGTGGTGAATTTTTTTATGTAACTCACCCATTTAATGGTAATGGTAATGGACCTGCATTTGTATAGCGCCTTTCTAGTCATCCAACCACTCAAAGCTCTTTTTACACTACAAGTAGTCTCTATATACAGACTCTACATTCAGTGAATGTAGCCTAGTCCGAGTCCAAGTTTGAGCCGGCTGCAGTTGTTGCCAGGTTAAATGGTCCGTGCGGTGAACTAACGAGGCGGAACATAATTGGCGTCACTGCAAACTCTGAATCCATTGCAATGGTTCACAGCATATTATATATAAACGGAAGTTGGAAACGGAAATTCGCCTTCTCCGCCCAAATCAAACCGGAATGCCAAAAAATTGGGGGTCTGCTCACAGAGCCTGTATTGCCATCTGCTGGAAGTCAGACGCCGAATACGGCCGATGGGTTCCGAGAATGCACTCCAAGTCACTGTCACCCATTCACACACACATCCATACCCTGGTGGACGAGGCTACCATACAGGGGGCCACCTGCCACTCAGTTTTTAACACACTCACATACCAGTGGAAGCATCACTGGGAGCAATCTGGGGTTCACTAACTTAATCCAGGATACTTCAACATGCAGACTGGAGGAGCTGGGGATTGAACTGCTGATCTTCCAATTGGTGGACAACCCGCTCTACCTCTGAGCCACAGCTGCCCCAAATGTTATTAAGGCTTAAAGTTATGCATAATTTAGGGTGTGGCTGCTTTGAGTGACAGGTTGTTCCCGCATGTTGACAAGTCATTACGACGATGACAGTGTTGGATAACTTAGGTTAAGCTAAGTTATCCAACACTCCACACTGGCATCAGAGTCCTGCATGGGTCCATTTTTGAAAACCTGCACCTGTCAATACCTGTAAAGCTCAGTACCAGAACTGACCTGTTACCCATCATTATGTCTAAGTCAAAGCTGCACCCATCCGCACCCGTTAATAAAAGTCTTGCAACCCGACCCACACCTGTGAATAAACACACACAGGCCACAGTCGCTCCATTAAAGCTGGGGTCTCTGTTGTTGATTTACAAATCCAACGGACAGCCAGGTTAGGAAACATTTTATCATTCTCCTTTCACCACCATAAAATCTCAAAAGGATCCTCCTTGGGTGTCTTAAACTCGATGTAGGCTGTCACCTTACTCTTGGACTGCAAAGTTTCATGGCTGGAGTCCTCCATGTCAGTGATGAATGTGATGACGCGGTCAAAGGTTCGACTTGTGTCATCGACTTTCAAAATAAAAAGAATTTCAGCTTGATAATAGTGATTTAGGTGTCAAAATATTACGTATATACTGCACATCCTTTTCATCTGTCTTATTCTAAAAAATAAAAATAGATTTTTGTGCTGCCCACCCACATGCAGTTCATTTTTACCCATGCCTGTATCCATGAATTTATATACTTATTTTTATCTGTAACACAGCATTTTGCGGGTTACCTGTTGGGTACCTGACCTGGTGCAGGACTCTGATTGGTGTAACCCCAGATTCAGTATAGGCGTAGCTGTAGCGGTTGCTATTTCAGTGTGCTTTCAGTTCATGAAAGTTAATTGTAATGTTTTGGTTGCCTAAAAAGTATTAGCATTAGCATTATTACAGTTAACCAGTCTGGCGATGGCCAGTGTACTTAACTTGAGGCTTCAAATCCATAAAGTTATAATAATAGCTAGATAACAGATCCAAAGATGGCGCCTATTCATTTCAATAAAGTTTTTTGCCTTGTGCATACACCAATAAAAGTTTCTAGCCTCTGGGTTTACTTTCCCGGTATGCTGCCCACTGAATATGTGCAGTAGTGTTTTTCCTGCTGACCCCGCCCACAAGTTCCCACTCCTCTCATAGACTTTACATTGTGATGATGTCACAGATTTTTAAATCGCTTTTCTCTGTTCAAGAAAAGTTTTCCAAATGTTTAACCACCATGGATCAAAAAATCATAATAGAAAGAGTCATAATTGATCTTGTTGTTTGAGGTGTCCTGCCAACAGTTTTACAGGTGTCTCTTTGATTCCGGTGGTTTATAGACCCTTTGACTGTTAGTTAACAGTATGACGTTTTTGGTGGGCAGGGCTTAGCTAGAGGCATAAATACTCTTTACAGATATTAGCTAGCACTAACTAGCAAGGTCTGTTGGGTTTTTGTTCGACAATGGAGGAAGATGAGGCGTGTGGTGTATTCAGAAATACTCATTCCGATTGCCAGAGCACACTCCAAAACAAAATGGACTGTTCGTAAATTCGGAGTGCTGCTGGAATGCACAGTCAGTTATCCAGAGCACCACACTCTCCAAGTGGCAGGGCGCTCAATAGGCACCCTGTCTGGGGAGACGGAGCAGCAGAGCGCCAGGTGGAGTGAATGTGTGATTATCTTAACCGTTCATTAATTCATATAGAAATACATTAATGGGGATTTTTTTGCAGCAATACTGCGAGTGGCCACTAGGAAAACTTGGCTGCAAGGCTGAGCAGCATTCCAGAGGGTCTGTTCAAATTGGGATTCCATTAACCAATGGGTGACGTCACGGTTACTACATCCATTATTTGATGCTAGCAACACCTTTAAAGCTCCCTGACTCAGGTTGTATTTTGTTTAATAAGCGCACAAACAGAAATGTACTAACAACAGTCTTTGGTTTGAGGGGGAACTGCATGCTGGGAATATTTCCTCACTTTGAACAGAGCCATGCAAGCTGTTCCTCCCTGTCTTAAGTATGTATGCTGAGCAGGGCTATGTTTATTGCCCATGAATCCAACCTTTCATTTGTGAGAATGAGTGAAAATATTGTGTTCTCCTCTCAAATGTTACATATAATCTTTCTTTAACCACAGGAACAAATTATGGTTTCAAGAAGAATATGAGCACCATTCCAAATGCAGTGACCCTTTAGTTGGTAATGTTTATCTAATAGGGAACTGCTAGCCATCAGATGTCAATAACTGCTAATCCTCTTTAAAAAACATGCATTTTGGTCATTTTCTTTCTGGTCTGCTTCTTGGTGTGGTGTTTTAATACCACCCAAGCTGAAATGGCATTTATTGCTGTGGAAAATCTGGTTACCACAACACTAATGGATAGACATTACAGTATGTACTGTAACAGATAAGAGTAGGGGTAAGAATTGGTTATGTGCTTTATAAATACAAACAATTTCTACAACAAAATCTGCTGAAATTAATGCAGCTAAATTAATCTTAATATCTTATCAGCATGGAACAAATGTGCAGTAACAACTATTTGTAGTACATGATGTACAGATGAAGGAATAAGCTGTAGGTGCTACAAGTGCTGATCCCATGGTGCCCTCAGACAAAGAGGATACAGTGTTACTGTATGTACAGGTCTCTGTCTGTCTGACCCACTTATGGTGAATGATTGATGAGACTGAAAAGCCTTCTTCTGAACACAGTCAAGTGATTTATCATCATCACTGTGGAGCTGCACAGGCAACATCTTTACTTTACATCCAGGACAGGACAGATTAGTCCTTTAATGTATTCATACACTATTAAGGGGGAGACAAAGCACTTCCTGGTGGAGTGTGTTAGTCAGGGTTGAGCGGCTCTTCTCTCTCCCACCCCTGATGTCTCTCTCCTGGTTTCTCTCTGGGGATGAAGGGTGTAGCTGTTGCTATAGAAACCAAATTAAGAAAAGTTGTTGTCATGCAAGGGTAACACCCCATCCATGCGAGCATGTTCATGATAGTCATTTTCCTTAAATTGCTTCAACTATTGCTCTCCACATCTCACTTTAATGAGACCCTCTCCCCTCTCCTCCATCCATCCCCTTTCAGGATTATTTTTTCTTCTTTTATCTAATCGTGCATTGCATCATGTTTAATCTGAGGTTTGTCAAACAAAGGATTGCTCCAACCATGGAAGGGCTGGGCCATAAACAATCTGGTCATGTGGTTTCTGTCAGCTGCAGTCTCTTTCTTTATTTTGAAGTAGTTTAAGTGCCCCCTCTGCTGGTTTTATAATGAAAGTTAAATTATTTTGGTTTATGGTTACCTACAGTTGCATCAGCATGTCAGCCAGCTGAGAGTTCTTTATTGTTATATATCACAACAGTCCATTAGGCCTCAGATGTTCTTATCTGACAAGATTTTGTCCCAGGAACCCTTAAAGGGACAGTCCACCCGAAAATCAAAAGTACATATTCCTCTTACCTGTAATACTATTTATCAGTCTAAATAGTTTTGGTGTGAGTTGCTTAGTGTTGGAGATATCAGCTGCACAGATGTATGCCTTCTTTCCAATATCATGGAACTAGATGGCACACGGCTTGTGGTGCTCAAAGTGCCAAAAAATACATTTGAACAATTCAAAGAAAGAAAATAGTTCCTACATGAAACTAGTGTTGCACGGTATACCGGTACTAAAATAGTACCGCGGTACTAGAATATTCCAAACGGTACTATACTGCATTTGGAAAAGACCGGTACTTTGAAACTGATTCAATTCATTAATTTAGTTAATTTATTTTACTCATTTATGCACACAAACACCTTTCTTCTTCCTATTGGAGCACAGATTGCACAAGTGGTGTGTATGACAACACCTGTATCAACATCCACCGCTGGCGCACTTGAAAAAAGACAAGAGAAAGTCTGCCTCGCAAAGGGAGACAACACAAGGCAACACAAACTTGGTGGAACATTTGAGTTACCAAACCGTGACGTCTGTACCGAGGTACTTACTGAACCATGATTTTTTTGGTACCGTTACACCCCTACTATTTATTGTTCTAAAGGTTTGTATCCAAAAGGACTTTTCCTTAGGAAAAGTACCGAAGAGTATCGAAAAGTATCGAAATTCATATTGGTATTGGTACCGAAACAAAGATTTTGGTATCGTGACAACACTACTTGAAACTGCTCACAACAAGGTCTTTGGATTATCTTGAGTAACCGGCTCCTGATTTCTGGAAACAGACATTGCTGTTGAGTGGTGGTTTAAGCACCACAAGCAAGGTGCTATCTAGTTTCATTATATTGGAGATATCTACAAGACTCTAAAACTCAATCCAAAACCATCTAGATTGATAAATAGTACTACAGGACTGAAGTTGGCCTAAGTTAAGGTGTGTCTAGATATCTTGACATTACTGTCTTTAAACACATTTTTTGTCTCTCCTTTGTGGCTGTTTCTCTCCACAGAAAGGTTTTACTCCCCTGCATGTGGCCTCCAAGTATGGAAGCCTAGATGTAGCCAAACTTCTGCTGCAGCGTCGTGCCCCACCTGATTTTGCTGGGAAGGTATGCATCCAAGATAAAAACATTCTGACTATATCTTTATAGTTTTTAGTGTACAGTATGATCTATCATGTCCACCCTTTGAATGATATGGTGAAGTCCGAATCCTGTATGTTATTTGTAAAAAGTTTTAAAATCTAAAACGTGTTGCTATTTTTCTTTATTGAGGTTAAGGTGACCACAGTAGCCCTGGTAAGCCTAGTTTGAATAAAGCCATTGCTTCATTTGGATTAACTATGATTTATTTCAGAAAACATTAAACAGATAACAGATGCCTTTTACATAAAATTCATATTTTTTTTTCATTGAATATGTAGTTCTTTGCAACATAATAAGGAGCCAGTCAGTGAAGCTTCCAGCTTTTGCTGTCTAACATAACTCTTATTCATCTCAACCTGCAGACTTGTGCTTTTCAACACATTCTCTTAACTGTGTGTGTTAGTGTGTGTGGTGTTAATGGCTTGTTGCTGCACTAACTGCTGTTTAATCCATGTGCACTCACCGTCCATACCTTACAGAATGGCCTCACCCCACTCCATGTTGCAGCACATTATGATAACCAGAAGGTGGCGCTCCTGCTTTTGGACAAAGGAGCGTCCCCTCACACCATGGCCAAGGTGAGAGTCCTCAGCCAACTGTGCCAGGGCTGAACATAAGTGGGCAAAAGGGGAAAGCTTTCTGGGGCCCGGCTGCTTTAAACAACAAAAATAAACATAGTGTTTCTTTAAAATGAAGCCTGTTTGCTAATGAAAAGACCTCTCCTTAATTTGGTGTAAGCCTTTTTTGGTATGCAGTTGTTGTGGAAAAAAAAAATGAATAGCCAACATAGCGAATTCCCTGCTATGTCAGGACCTGCACTGAAATCAGGTCCTGGAAGAAGAAAAGAGGGACTGAAAAGGGCTTTAAACCCCAATAATAATGTAATGAACACATTTTTCCAGTCAACTCAGAAAGCTGCCTCCAGACAGGCTGACAAGGCAAATGAAAGCCAGGAGGCTAACATTACAGCTAACATTTCTATCCATGGGCTAGGGTAGTGTATATATTAAGTAGAAGAGAAAGAGAGCATGTGCATGTGCATGTGTTGACAAGAGTAAAGCAAATTTGTGTAGAGATAATGGGAAGATGGAGTGGAAGATTAATTGTCAAGTCAAGATATTACAAGTAGTGGACAGTTACGTTATAAGGTACAACATGTTTTTTTGTTGTTGTTTTTTTAGATGTGGTTCTAAAATTAGCCTTAAACTGGCATCCCTTTTTCTCAGTCATCGTAACTGAGTCACATCTGATCACACAGCCATCATAAACATACAGTTGGAACTGTCAGAAATCTTTCCAATGGTAGCAGTGGAAAAGATGAAATCTACTAAGAAAGGTCTCTTATGTTGCATTGGTGTTTTACCTCATGATAAAACATTAAAGCTTAGTGAGTTGTGCCACTTGACAGCAGATGGGACAATAGCTAGCTGAAGTCAGGAACTGTCATAAAGCCACAGCTCCCGTCTAATGTTAAAATCATATATTGCATTCAAACGGATAGCACATTCTAGCGCCTCACTGTTTCAAATGCGTATTGCAACAGTGGTAGCCGCTGTGTACCAAAAAGCTATGATAATATTGATGTAACCATGTCATCCGATACTTCATGGAGTATTCATTCAGGCTCCTACACAGACACACCTGACGCAAGTTGACAAACCCCCTCCTCACCATGCTGGCTGTGTTTACAACGTAGGACTGTTGGGGCGGGTGTAAATCGAAACAAACCAATCCCTTCTTGTCTTTTGACAACTGACAAGTGGCTCAACCTCACACACCTCATCCCTCTCCTCGCATCACTGCGCTGCTGACAGAGGTGCTGGCCGCCGACAGAGGCTAACAGCTGTTAGTGTGATTGCATTACCTTTCTCCTTTCCACCTGGGAAAGGCTACCCTGATGTAAAACCTCGTTTTTTGAATTCGCTGGTCACGTTGCCCTTTTGATTCCCTTTTGCGCTTTCTTGGCGACGAGGATTCCGTCTCCCGTGACGCTGCATATGCATGATCCTGCATTATGCTCAAAGAGTGGGACTTTGTTAAGCTGCAGTAGTGCTGGGGTAGTGACGAAGCGCCTCTTGCTCCTCTCCTTCGGCTTTTCAGTCACGCAGCGCTGGCCTGGCTCTCAACCAAAACGCTGAAGGCGGGGCTGTATGTCCCTTGCTGGCGGACGTATTCTCAAGATGGCGAAACATTATGGAACCCCGCCAGACGACTTACCCGCACAATGTACAAACAAATCCGAAATTCTCCTTTTACGAGAATAAGTCAGATTATTGGTGGAGGTAATGTGACACCAATGATGACATATTTATGAATGCAGACATCAGTTTTTGCTAATTAACAACTGAAAATGTTACACAATGTCCCTTTAAGGTGCATGTAAAATAGTCTTATTTAAAATCAGATAATGTCAGGTAATGTCAATAATTGTCTTTTTTTATCATAGACACCTCAAACCAACTATATTTTAATTTTGGCCTCCTCTGAAAACCAGTTGTCTAGAAAAAAGTCCTGAAAAATGTCCCAATGGGCAATTCTGACTCCTTCACTGTTAAAGGGTCCTTCCCCAGCAAGTAAAAAGGCGATTGCAAAATACTGCCCCCAGAAAAACTGTCCCACCTCTAAACATTTTGTCAATATTGCTAAACACTTACATCTTCTAGAACAGATGGCCTATTCCATACCTATTATTGTATGTACCATGTGTGACATCCTACTTTAAATTAGGAAAATTTGCCTTGACTTTTTAATAGGGCTGTCAAGCAATTAAAAAAATGAATCTAATTAGTAACCTGCTCTGTGACTAATTAATCTCAATAATATAAATCATCAACTTTTGCTGTGAAAGTATTTTTAAAAATTCACTTCAAATGAATTTTGGCACAAACAGAGTGGATATGGAAAATTAAGGGTCAACTTGCTGGGAACGAATAGCACTTATGTTAGTAGATTCAGGAAATGACTGGAAATTCATTTTGAAATAATATACTTTTTAATCTTTGGGCTTGGGAGAAGCTATCAAGTATTTTCAAGTCATAGGCTCCAGTCTAAGTGAAGCCACAAGTCACTGGTGTTAAAGTCTTTTTTTTTATTTTGTTAAGTCAAGTGTGAAGTCATCAAATTTGTGACTTGAGTCTGACTCGAGTCCACACATCTGCTAATGGATAACTTAGAGTGAAATCAAGGCTGTTCATGTTAATTCCCAAGAAACATATAAGTGTATGAGGTGTTCATCTGCCAACAAGTCAACAACAAGCAGTCAGAGTTACCAGTCAGCAGTGACAGCAGTTTCTCTCCTGATTCAGAATGGCTACACTCCTCTCCACATTGCCGCTAAGAAGAACCAGATGGAAATCGCCACAGTGCTGCTGCAGTATGGAGCTGAGACCAACATCCTGACTAAACAGGGCGTCACTCCGCTCCATCTGGCCTCCCAGGAGGGCCACGCAGACATGGCTGCCCTGCTTATCAGCAAGGGAGCCCAAGTCAATGTGCAAACCAAGGTACTGCAGAAACCTGCATTGGATTTTAGTCATACATCAATAAATCATCAACACAATTAAGTTTAAATATCTTTAATTGCCCTATTATTATTTAGG
Source organism: Epinephelus fuscoguttatus (assembly GCF_011397635.1). Taxonomy (NCBI): domain Eukaryota; kingdom Metazoa; phylum Chordata; class Actinopteri; order Perciformes; family Serranidae; genus Epinephelus; species Epinephelus fuscoguttatus. Next base: position 33,840,016 of record NC_064774.1, read on the forward strand.
GTAAAGAAATCTTAACCAAAGGACAACATACAGTGTATCTATTTACAGTGTCAAATTATCTGCAGTAATTTATTTGACAAGACAGAATGGACAGAATGTGTCTGAATTGGTGGAACATACTAAGGGCTGTGTGTGTGTTCTTCCTGCAGAGTGGCCTGACTGCCCTCCATCTGGCAGCCCAGGAGGATAAAGTGGCTGTTGCAGAGATTCTAGCCAGGAACGGAGCCAACCTCGACCAGCAGACCAAAGTATGAACAATCATTTTGTTTATTTTACCGCATCATTCTCTGCACCCTCTCATGCCAAGATATTATCAATGGGGTGCCGTTTGTAAAGTGGCTCACACTGAAATTAACAGCAACATTTTGCTACATTTAGCTAACATTTGTTGCACCAATGTAGTGTGTTTATTTTGAAACAGACTGTAAATTTCCTGTGAAAATGGAAGACAATGTATGTGACAGGCTGAAGTTGACACAACGTCCCAGGGTACCTTGCACCTCATACCTCAGTGTGGAAGGTCCATGACCAAATGTGGATATGTCACAAGGTCGGAGTGAGAAGGTGTTGATTTTTGTGTTACTGATAATCGGTAAAACAGATTTGCTGTTGTTTTGCAGTTGGGATACACCCCGCTAATTGTAGCATGTCACTATGGAAACGCCAAGATGGTCAACTTCCTGCTTCAGAATGGAGCCAGTGTCAACGCCAAGACCAAGGTACTGAAACTAAAGTAAAGCGCACAGAAAGTCATTGTTGTTTGAACTCCACATTTTTAACATTTAATATTAATTAATGCTATCATTGTATTCTGTAATTTTTATTTCTTTTTATGATTATTTTTGGGCTTTTTTGCCTCTATTGTATAGGACAGAGTGAAAGGGGGTGAGAGATAGAGAGCAGGGGGTGACATGCAGAAATGGTTGCAAGTCGGAGTCAAACCTGCGACTGCTGCAGCGAGGCATCGCCTCTGTACATGGGGTGCCAGCACTATCCACTACACTACCGACGCCCCTGTAATTTTTATTTCTAACATGCTGCTTTTACTGTTGCATCAGTGAGAGAGTTTTCTCATAAGGTCATACGATCTTTTAACATCATAATTAATGTTATCATGACATCTTTTCCTCCAAATTAAATGACTCTGTTTTGATAAGAAACTTTTGTTACTAATACAGGCTTTAATACATCTTTTTATGTCATACTAAGGCAGTGGTTCTCATCCTTTTTTGTGTCAGGGGCCCCTAAATTTATATACATTAGGTCATGGACCCAGTTAAATAATGTTCTGCTTGAGGGACCTTCATTTGAAAAGATTTTGGTTGTTAATTATGATTCAGACCAGAATTCTATAGTTGTCAACTGCAGTTGGTGTTATGGGTTTTAACCAAGAGTGTGGTTTTTTGTTTTTGTATTTGTTGTGTTTTTTTTTGTTGTTGTTGTTTTTTATCCTCCCCAAGAAATCTGAGCATCAAACACTTTATTTCCTGCATTCTGGTGATTTTTAATGCAACAATTTGAGCCTTTTGTGCGTAAAATGATAGAGGAAATGTCATGGTCCTTCCTGCTTCAACTATTCATATTTGCTTCATCTTCTTTCCTTTTATGGCAAGTTGCAACCTGTTGCATCTATGGGTCGCATTCTCACTTATTTATTTACTTAAGCCCTTTGCTCCTCTAGGGAGCATAGGCCATTGACAAATGTCTTCATTTCACTCAATTGTTGGCAGTTTGCTCTAGATCTCCCCAGTTCAATCAATCAGTCAACCAATTTTATTTATAAAGCCCGATACCAGGAATCACAATTTGCCTCAGAGGGCTTTACAGCATATGACATCCCTCTGTCCTTTGGACCCTCACAGCAGATAAGGACAAGCTCCCCAGAAAAAACCCTTTAACGGGGGGAAAAATGGTAAAAACCTCAGGAAGAGCAACTGAGGAGGGATCCCTCTTACAGGACGGTCAGACGTGCAATAGATGTCGTACAGAACAGATCAACATAATAGATTTACAGTATTCCATATGACAAAATGAGACATAAAGAGAGGCAAAGAGAGATGCAGGACAGACAGTAATGACAGTAGCTTACAACAACATTAATTTAAGTAATGATATTATAATAATAATTACGGCTATTGTGGTACAATATGTTGTAAGTGTATGATAGTATATGTATGTGACAATAATATGTGTATAATAACAGTAAAAGTATGACTAATGATAACAGCAGCAGGAGGAGGCATCTGGCAGGACCACGGCAGCAGCACAACCACGTCACACAATGCAGGCACAGCTGGCATACGAGGTAACCTGCCAGAGAGTGGAGCACAAAGGCTCCGGGGAAGAAGCCGAGTTAGCGGGATGTAGTAACAGGACATGAATGTAAGCAAAGGAGAGAGAGAGAAGAAGCGAAGGTACTCGGTGTATTATAGGAGGTCCCCCAGCAGACTAGGCCTATGTCAGCCTAACTAGGGGCTGGTCCAAAACAAGCCTGAGCCAGCCCTAACTATAAGCTTTATCAAAAAGGAAAGTCTTAAGTCTAGTCTTAAATGTGGAGGCGGTGTCTGCGTCCCGGACTGAAACAGGGAGATGATTCCACAGAAGAGGTGCTTGATAGCTGAAGGCTCTGGCTCCTGTTCTACTTTTGGAGACTTTAGGGACCAAGAGTAACCCTGCATTCTCAGAGCAGCGCAGTGTTCTGGTGGGATAATAGGGCACTATGAGCTCTCTAAGATATGATGGAGCTTGACCATTCAGAACTTTGTAAGTTAGGAGAAGGATTTTAAATTCATTTCTGGATTTTGAAGAGAGCAAGTGCAGAGAAGCTAAAACAGGAGAAATATGATTTTGGTTCTTAGGTCTTGTCAGTACTCGTGCTGCTGCATTCTGGATTAGCTGGAGAGTTTTCAAAGACTTATTAGAGCTACCTGATAATAGGGAATTACAGTAATCCAACCTAGAGGTAACAAAAGCGTGGACCAATTATTCTGCATCTTTTTTGGGCAGGATAGGCCTAATTTCTGCAATGTTACACAGATGAAGAAAAGGCAGTCTGTGAGGTCTGTCCTAGACGTTTCATTCTGGACACCTCTCCTCTAGCTGTTCTTGGGGAAACCTCTCTTCCTTGTTCCATGTGGGTTCCATTTCAGGGCTTGTCAGGTGATGTTTGTGGCACCTTTTCAGAGGGTGTGTCCAATCCAACTCTACTTTCTCCTTAGAATTTGTGAGTCAGTGGGATCCTGTTTTGTTCTTTTCCACAGGTCTGCATTGCATACTTTGTCTCTCCACAAGATGTCTAGTATTCTCCTGAGGCAGGTGTTCATGAAAGTTTGTTTGCTTGTTTGTTGTGTGTTTTGTTGTTCTCCATGTCTGTGATCCATACAGCAACACCTGCTTTACATTGGAATCAAAAATGCCTATTTTGGTGTTGATTGATCTGTATTTTGAGCTCCAGATCTTTCTGAGTATGTTAAACAATACCTTAGCCTTATTGATTCTACTTTTTATGTCGGCCTCTGTCCCTCTGCCGATGTCCACAACACTGCCCAAGTATGTGAACTCTTCCACCTCCACTAGGGCCTTCTTGTGTATGATAATAGAGTTGCTGGTTTTGGAGTGCAACTTCATGACCTGTGTCTTTGCTGTCAGACCAAGTTTTGACGCAGCTTGTAAGAGTCATTTGTATCTGTGTGTGTTTAAGGATAGCTATCTTGTCTGCGAAGTCAAGGTCATCCAGCTGCTCCTGCATTGTCCACTGGATCCCAAGTTCTCTTCCTTAGAGTTGTTTCCTACAGTTGTCTTTTTTCATCTCTTGGACTGCAACTTTGCCATCATGGAGAGGCCTTCATACTCCGGTGACCCTAAGAGCTATGCCGGAGGGGGTTTTTATACCCCGGAATGTTCAACCAAACCAGACAGGTCAAGGGCGAGGAGGCAGACAAATGCAGTGCCCAGTCCTCCATGTTGAGGTTTGGGAGAGGGATAGACTACCCCCACTCCCAATCAAAACACCAAATCGTCGCATTCTAGCAGTTTGTCAAAATAAAAATACTATTAGTACTTTAGTGTTTTTGCTGGTGGGCATATATGCACATGGTCTAAACATGAGGGGGATGTGTCCCTGGCTTACCCAAAAAAATCTATGCTATGCTTATGACTCTTGCTTGGGCACTTAAATTGAGGTCACTTTCATAATGAAATAAATAGTGAAAATTAATTTCACATTTTTCTAGGGACCCCTGGAACTCCCTCAAGGACCCCTAGTGGTTCCCCAACCCCTGGTTGAGAACCATGCACTAAAAATGCTGTCAATACTACACAACACCAGTGCATCTAGTAAAAACTTGTAATTATAACTTAATCCCAACTTTTTTTGTTAAAACTATATTGTGGAAGTGGGTACTATAAACAGACAACTTAGAAAATGTTGTTGTTATAATGACAGCCGCACCACTCATCAGAGACTAGCATCACTCATTTAGCCAGTGTTATTTTATTTCACCATGAGCAGTTTTATATCAGTTGCCTGTATGTTAAAGATCCTTTAGAATCAAAGCAAAAGAGAAATAATAAATTTACTTAATCAATTTGTACTTTCTAAATTTTTATCTTCTGTGTTCTTTTCATTCCAGAATGGATACACTCCCCTTCACCAGGCAGCCCAGCAAGGAAACACACACATCATTAATGTACTGCTGCAAAGCGGTGCCAAGCCCAATGCCATCACTGTGGTACGTAAATCAAAACAAAAACACAAACATACACTTCACTATACATAGACACACATCACCTTCACTGTGTTTTTCTTGTCCAGAATGGAAACACTGCCCTGGGGATTGCTCGGAGGTTGGGCTACATTTCTGTGGTGGACACACTGAGGGTCGTCACTGAGGAGATCATTACCACCACAACGGTACCTCACACACACACCTGCAACTCCTCAAATAAGTTCTTATAATCTACCATTATAGATTATTGCACTTATGTTACCAAACATATAAATCCCTGTAGATCCTAGTGAGCACTGTTTCAGAGCAAAAGTGTAACAGAAGAATAACACATTATCCCACTTACAAATGAAAAGTGTCATTCATAAGCAATAAAACCAACTTGGCCTCACTCCCGTCTCGTTAAATAGCAAACCTTGGTCAGAGGGCGTTGAGGTACCCTTTAGCGGTAGTATGAGATGCACTGGGCGGCAGCAACTGTTGCAGCGAGAAAGTCTAAATATAGCTGGTGGGAGCTGAGATAGATGTGTGTGTAGGCCACTGTCTGTGTTCTGTCTGACAGCATAGGTCAATCAGGTTATTTTAATAACAACATAGGCTGCTAGTATACCAAGCTGGTGACTTATGTCACATGACGTTACATTTTAATATTGATAATGTAATAAATAAATAAACAAACTTAAGTTAAGCCAAATCATGATGGGTTTTTTTCTAAGCCTAACCATTAGCTTTTGTTGCCTAAACCTGAGGAAATAAACCTAATAACAAAGTTCTTATGTCTCCCCACCAGCGATAGCCATGGTAGGAGGCTTTATGCTTTTGGGTTGTCCGTCCGTCCATATGTATGTCCGTCCCATACTTGTGAACATGATATCTCAAGAACGCCTGAGGGGAATTTCTTCAAAGTTGGCACAAATGTCCAATTGGACTCAACGATAAACTGACTAGATTTTGGTAGTCATAGATCAAAGGTCAAGGTCACTGTGACCTTGTTTGTCTTTTTCTCATGAGCGCAATATCTCAAGAGTGCCTTGAGGGAATTTCTTCAAATTTAGCACAAACGTTCTCTGTGATTCAACGATGAACTTGATTAAGTGTTGGTGGTCATAGTTCAAATGGAGGTTAGGTTTAGGCAATAAAAGTCGCTGTGGTTAGGTTTAAGAAAAGAAACATGTTGAGGATGTACCTATGACTCAAAGTTCACGATAGATCCAAACATGTGACTCTGGGCGAAAGTTTGTTTTTAGTGACCCATTCACCACCCCAACCCCATCCTTACAAGCACTTGGGACTGCTTCCTAGTTTACTGCTGTCAGCGTGATCACATGATCAAAGCCTTTCAAAATGCGTGGGATATACAAAATAAAAAAAAATTGTGAATACAGCCTGCAATTGATTTTTGCTTTACATTTCCGTATAACTTAAAACTAAGAACTCATATTTTGAGTTACTTAATTTAGAATTACTTTACAATGCCATACAAACCCTTAGAGTGTAAGCTTGAAATCTCTCTTTTAGAATTTGCTATTTCTATTATTCTATATTTATATTTTGTCCATGTATTTATATCAGTGAGGGTAAATATTAGCAACACCTCTTAGTATAATGCAGTGTAGTGTTCAACTTCAGCACAAAATTAGAGCCCCCAAAATGAAAACACAGTTGAGTCAACTGCTCTCTATAACTGTTTCAACTAACACTGAACATTACAAACTTCAAGTAGGGAGAATTATTGCAGCACTGTTGTCTCATACTACATTGGTTTCAGCTAGGTTTAACTGACAAACAGGAAAGTGAGTTTATGGTGCGATGTAGAATTAATAGTTTCCATTTCCTCCCATGCTGCCAGACGGTGACAGAGAAACACAAGCTGAACGTGCCAGAGACCATGACTGAAGTGCTGGATGTCTCCGATGAAGAGGGTGAGTCATGGTGTCAGTATAACACACAGTGTAGCCTTGAGTTTGTCATCAAATGAGACAGTTTCCCTCGTGACTATAGTGAACATGTTTCTATTACTGCTAGTACGAAACTTCTACTCATGTGTAAACTGACCATTGAAGTCTGCCTCATTCTGCTTCAGAATGAAGCATTCTGCTTCATCAAAGCAGAGCTAAAGGTAGAGTGAATATTGGATTTGTGAAGTGCCAAAGAGCACAGCTCCAGATATATTCACTTACTCCATGTCTGATAGATGTGTTAATAGTAGGGGTTTAACGGTTCGCAAAATTCACGACTCAGTTCGATATGTTACAGTGGTGTCATGGTTCGGTATGTTTTCAAAATAGCAAAACAGACATACCAGAGAAATTTCCTTGATTTTTAAATTTTTAAAGATATGAAAACAAACATAATTCAGGCTTTTGTTATTTGTACAAAGCAAGAATATCTGTATGGCTGAAATTGGCTGGTTAAAGTTTAGGTAAAGCAAAATTAGTGATTTATTTATGAACACATTATACATGTTAGAAAATATTTGTTGAAAATGTGAAAAGCCTTGTGCTTGTGTGTTTGTGTCGACTGCAATCATAAATCATAATAGCGATGAATGAGAGACTGTGGACAGAGCGGATTGAAATATTCTACGTGCTGATCACATGTATTGATAAAGTATTGGCTCGGCTGGCAGAGGTTTTATTGCACTTACTCACAGTAACAAGCGTAGTTGTCATTAATTAGAGTAATCTTGAAGTTAAATTCCCTTCATCTGCACTACCGCCTCTCTGCTGTTGAGTTTGTGTGTCTGTGTGTGTGTGCGCGCTGTTAGGGGTGACATGCAGAGAGCAGGAGATAGGGCTGCAGAATGATGCTGAAACCGAAACTTTAAAAAGTAACACAGATAATGGCGGAGCTTACTGTTATTACGGTGTTGATTAAACTTGCCTTGGATTGTTTAATACCGGGTCTCGGTACCGATCCCTGCCCGGGCGTTTGATGAAGTCACCTGGTTGGCCGGTGATAGATTGGTGTCAAACTGTCGTTACAGCCCGTCCGAGCAGTTCATGCCAGGCTCGAATCAAACCCCCCACTGGCGATGTACGCATCGTCTCATTTGATGTTGCTCAATAAGAATCCAGACTGTCATAGCATTATTTTTTTCACAGTAGACCCAGGTGTCAAAGCCGTGTTGACAGGAAAGAGGCAGAGGAGAAAACCGCAAAATCACCTGGGGCAGTGTGGGCGGGGCATCAAGGCCACTGTGGCCTTAGGGCAGATATTTTTTTCAAGGGCACAGGGCCAAATTGGGAGAGCCATGGCCCTCGTGGCCCTCATGAAATTCCTGCCCTGTACTTAACTAAAAGTTTTGAGTAAACCAGCCAAAAAATAATAACTTTTTTACCTCAGAACAACTTTATGTTTCCCATCTCTAATATATCTCATGGTGCAAAATTTCTTTTCCCACAACATTAACTGTAACCCATTAGAGCCATTGTGACATATAAACATTAATTACTGAGTAATGGGTAAGGTGAGTGATTTAGAACACATTTAAACACAGTTTTCTTCAGCTTATAGCCTTAAACACATTGTCTTATGGCATGCTGGGAAACTCCACCCATTTAGCCCCAACATGCCACAACATGTTAAGTGCACAATAATAGTGTTGTTCGTTGGCCTTAAACTAATTAGGCGAAATCGGTTTTATACATTATAGTCAAATTAACTCAAAACTCAAAAATTGTTGACTTAACATAAAATACTGTGACAAGCTCAAAAGGGATGAGTTTTTGTGTCAAGTGAACATAAAGTTTTGACAAAAAAGGCTACTGTGTAGATTTTCAATTAAAATCTGTATCATGAATGGACTGGGGTTTTACAGTGCACTTTGGTTAGCTGTTCTGTGGTGTGCTTGCTACTCATGTTAGCTGTGTCAGTACAGCTACAGTACAGCTAAAAAGCATTAGGGCAAGGGTTCCTTTGGTGTCAACCTCACACGCAGAGGGTTGTAACAAAGCAGTGGTTTTTTGACAACCTGGGAATGAGAACAGGTTGGAAAATCGCGGTGCTGAAAAAAATGGAAATATAGCAAATATGAACTAAGCACAAAAAGTAAGGAAATTTGTGTTTGGTAGATTATTTCTTTGTTGTAACAATGCTTCTTGGCAATAGATCTTATACCGTCGGAAAGCCTGTTTATTACCCTTTTAAATGGTGCCACATTTGTAAGGAACATGCATTTGTGGGATGAGCAGCAGAGCAGAGAATGTGGGTTGCGCCCATGAAGAATTTGCCAAATCTTCTCTGCCAGTGCCAAACAGCTCTTTTTTTGCTGTTGTTTGGTGGATTAGATGATTGAAGTCTGAAGAAACAAGACATATTGGCAATTTAACAATTTATTCATTTAACAAACAGAAGCCTCAGTAGCGTGTGGAAGAACCATACACAGCCACAACAGCCTGGCACCTCCTCCTCATGCTGGTCACCAGCCTGGTCACACACTGCTGTGGGATGGCATCCCATTCTTCAAACAGCATTTGTCGCAAGTCAGCCAATGTGGTTGTGTTGGTCACACTGGCACGAACAGCACGCTCAAGCTGATCCCCCAAGTGTTCAATGGGGTTGAGGTCAGGACTGCTGGCAGGCCATTCCATCCTCTCTACTCCCAACTTCTGGAGGTAGTCTCTGATAAACCCCGCTCTGTGGGGGCGAGCGTTGTCATCTTGGAGGATAGAGTTCAGTCCCAGACTGTAGAGATATAGGATTGCCACTGGTTGCAGGATTTTATCTCGATATCTCTCTGCATTGAAATTGCTTCCAATGATGACAAGCCTCGTTTTTCTGCCTCCACCAAAAAATGTTACTCTGTAGCAATCAATGTAGAGTGAACAATGTATCTGTGCAGCAATCAGCAAAGCGTTCTCCGCGTCTTCTCCACACTTTGACCCTATGATCCAACTGCCATAGGCAGAATCTGGACTCATCGCTGAACATAACGCTCCTCCACATGTTCAGGTTCCAGTGCATGTGTTGCCTACACCAGTGCAAACGGGCCTGATGGTGAAGGGCAGTCATGGCAGGCCTCCTGGCAGCCCTTTGAGATCGGAGATTGGCTTCGTGCAGTCTGTTCTGGATTGTCTGGGCAGAGAGCCGTCAGCCGTATTGTCCTGCAAACCTGTGCTGACAGGATGAGGAAACAGTCTTCTTGGGGGTGCCGTCTTCTTGGGATGCCAACTTCGTGGCCTGTCTCTGGCATCCCCCGTTATATGGAACTTGACCTTCAGTTTGCAGATGGTGCTCGGGCTCACTACAAATAATGCCGCAATTTGGTTTGCAGAACACTAGCTGGGGTACCTGGGGCTACCAGAAGCTTAAAACAAGAGTCAATAGCAACAGCAAAAAAAAGAGCTGTTTGGCATTGGCAGAGAAGATTTGGCAAATTTTTCATGGGCGCCACCCACATACTCAGCTCTGCTGCTCATCCCACAAATGTGTGTTCCTTACAAATGAGGCACCATTTAAAAGGGAAATAAACAGGCTTTCCGACGGTATAAGATTTATTGCCAAGAAGCATTGTTACAACAAAGAAACAATCTACCAAACACAAATTTCCTTACTTTTGTGCTTAGTTTAGTATACCTTTAATGCAGTTTGCCGTGGTTTTCAGTGTCTCCTTATGTAGACTTATTTACAAGACTTTTATACATTATTTTCCCTCCAAAACCTTTATTTATTATGTCATTTTTTTAGCAGGAAAGTTCTGAATATCTGCTACTGACATCGGTATTAGACTTCAAAGACCTATATTTAGATTTAGCCCAAGTCTATTTTCAGCTCAAATTGTGTTGTATATTTTTGTCTCCCATTTAAAGAGAAGAGTTCAGAGGTCTTTTCTTCCATTAGCATATTTCACAAAGTAGTAAGTGATTGTGCTGTCAATCCACAGCACTGAAATCCATTGATGATGACGTTATGTCAGATGACCTTGAGGATGTGGAAGGTATTCAGCACGGTGCTTTGTGTGAGGACTTGCTGTGTTGATCTGATCAGGAGTGGGTAGTGTGTTATGCATGGTGAATGAGCCTGCACCAGTGGCTGTTTGGTTAAATGCATCAATACTAACTGCACTGTGATATCTGGAAACTAGAGATGCAGAGAGAGTGGTTAAAGTTGAATTGAGTCAAAAAGATTTACCACCTGAGGGTTTTCTTATTAGGATGCGAACAGCATCAATACACATAATTTGCTGATGTAGCAACCTTGACGTCACCTACTGGTTTGTGGACTCCTGTTTACAAGCCTTGAGCACAGCATTTTGGCTGTCGCCATCTTGGAATTGTGGAGCCAGAAGTGACCATATTTGAAAGAGAGGGTGGGTGAAGATAACCCTTACGCTAGCTGTTAGCTTTTAACATTTACAGTCTATGGTTAAATGGAATAATGCTAATGCTAATGCTAATACAAATTTTCACTTGCGAAAAACAGGTTTAAAACCATTAAAACAAAATGTACTCAGCAGAAAAACTGAACATTTGAATCCTTGGAGGATCTCTTAGTACAACCAAATGCTAAACAAGACTTTTTAGGTAATCAAAGTGTTACAGTTAACTTGAGTGAACTGAAAACATGCTGAACTTGTCAACTGACCAACCCACCTGGCACTCAGAGCTGCCACGCCCTTAATTATGTATAACTTAAAGCCTTAATAACATTAAACAGATGAGTTATGTAAAAATTCACCGTCCACAGTTTTCACGAATGGGGAAAATCAACACATTGTCACTCCGACGTCATCACATGTCAACATTTAGTCATAGACTTTCCACATGACGTCCAAGGTACCCTGTGTTGGTTGTTGACGTTCTGGGATGCCATGTCAACTTCAGCATTACATGCATTTTCCATTTTCAAAATACACTTTCATTTTCATAGGAAATGTACAGTTTGCATACAGTCTCTTTCAAAATACTACACTACGTTGGTATAGCGCCACAAATTTTTTTGCTTCAACAACAAATGCACATGGTTAGATTTAGATAAAAAGAACAGGGTTTGGCTGTACAGTCTTATGGGAAGCGAACATCGGCCTTCAAGGTTTTGTTGTTGTCCCACTGTGTTTCCCTCAACACAGCTGGGCACTTTTAAACAATAATGGCGATCAGCTGCATGTCATACAAATGTGGAAGGACGGCTTTTTTTGCTAGTGTCTGACACTAGAAGTCATTGACCAAGTGCCAGTGTTTGACAATTTTGGAATGAGACTAGCTGTTGATACTAGCCAATATATTATTACTGATTAACTCAGATCCACTTTCTCGAGGTTGGTTGAACCAACTTCTCAGCACATGGAGGTTGCCATTAAGTAAATGAGTAAATGATGAATAAACTCTTTCTGCTGATAACAGTAGCTGACTTAACAGTCCTAAACGCTAAAGGAAAAAAAAGCTAATTCGGTAGCTGTTCAGGAGCTTATAATCACCTTTTATTATCTCCATCAGCATATGAAGTTTGTCTCAGAACTGGCTGAACAAAAGTTCCTGAACAGCTTCTGAACCACCCTTTTCAAGATTAGAAATTAATTTTCAGGCTTTGCTCTGAGCTAGTTTCCATAGTTTCCATAGGAAGCAAACAGACTAAATCACAATGTTTATTTACAATAACTTCTGGGTAGAAATTCTCTGTGCAACGTAAATAAAGTCAAACAGTGCCAAGCAAACACTGTCTCAGTTAGT